>NC_079325.1:39806672-40004172 GCF_029931775.1 Euleptes europaea | reverse complement strand
AATTCCACTGAGTGAAGCCCCCACAGTTAACCAGTGATGAAGACCTTAGCTGGCCCATCACATCCGAGATCCTCATCTCGGTCCCATTGTTGAAGTTGCTTTTCCAGAACCCAGGCTGTTGTTTAGTCATATTTGTGCTGCGTCATCTGCAGCATGTACAGAGCTGATTTTTTTAAAAAAAATTAAAAATATAATGCCTCCACATCTGTTAATAAAAACAGTTGTGTTACTTTTACTGACATAATATGATTTACAGCCAGACTAGCAAGATTAATTTGTCTTTTGGTAAAAATTCAGCGTGTCATTTTTCTCCTCAGAATCATATTGTCATTAGACATAATCTTCCTATTGTAAGGGGAAACCTGAACGAATAAACTGTTGTGCTAGCCATTCGCTACCCTTTTTTATTGCTCTGTAATTCTCCTCTTCAGCAAAGGTCTTAAATAAATGAAAAACAAATGTTGTTAAATCTCAGGTAGAAAGTGCCAGCATTTGGGATTGTTTTTATTTTTTGTCCTGGTTTTCTGTGAAATGTGAAAGTGGCGAACAGCTCAAGCTGAAGGATTTGGTGCCAGCAAATCCTTGTCGAGACAGCGGGCACCTTGGGTTCAGTCTTGGCATAGCCATGCTGGCTGTGACATCACGCTGGTAGGGTAGACAGACGCACCGTTCTAAATGTTCCAGGTCAGAGCATGAAAGCGCAGTGGTGATTTGGTTTAAAATTCATGTGTTTGGGAGCTGAACTTGGAAGAGGTGATGGGGAGAGTAGCTGGACTGTTGTTGCTTCACAACACAGGTCAGTCATCTAGAATGTGTCATGTTAAATATCCCGCATGCACAAAGCTAGCACATCCTCTCCCCAGTCTTCTAGGGCCACCAGAATCTGCTTCAAAGCTCAGATCGGGTTCTGGAGCCAGATTTGCATCAGATGAAGGCCTCTGGGAATGTACAGGGTGTCTTTCCCCTTATTGTAGAGCTGGAAGCATGGCTTTCAGGCAGCTGAGCTTCCCAGTATCTCTTATTTTACTAATGAAGGGGTTGTTGTTTTATATTATCTCTTGCTTCTGCTCGTCTGTATTTTTCTGCTGTTTCTTTTCATCGTGAAATGGATGTGTATAATTAGGTGTCCGTCTTTTTTAGTAGGCCTTGTTACATTTGCAAAAGATGTATAATTCTCTCTTCCTTTGCCTTAATGCTGGAACTGTCTTGCTATTTATTGCTTTTTAAGATTATATATAAATAAATATAGATATAGATATGCAAAAGAAAAACTTGAAAAAGGCTTTTTAGAAAAAAGAAGAAACTTTCTATTATATTTATCTGTCTTGAGGCAATAAATCTGTTTTCTGCAGATTAAATACCGACTTCTCCTTTAGAAAGCGTTGTTTTCTCGAACCTCTTATCAGGCGGCACTTGGCACTAATCACACCTAAGGAAACTTGTAATTTTCCTCAAGGAGGTGACACTGACAGAATTAAAAATGAAGGGGCCCCCTGAAAAGCCAGTTCATTACAAATTAACAGTGGTCCTAGGAAAACAGTGGGCTAAGGCGTGTCAACCAGTGATATGGGAGAGAAACCCAGTATTTTAAACTGTCAGAGCCCGGGAGCAAAGCTAGCCTTGGAACAAATTAATCACATATTGTCAACGCAAAGTTGCATCAAATTAACACATCGGATTCCAGCATATTAATGTGAGAACGCTTTCACCTGATTATTACTGCAAGCCATTGCCACTCTCCCGGCTGCAAAGATATAATTAAATTGCTAAATAGAAAGTGCATATAATATCTCGGCGTGCATTTAGGATGCAGGAGCTGAAAAGATCACAGCCCGGTAAGTGACAGATTCCATTTGTAGGGTGAAAAACTTTATTCCCTCCCCCCTACTCTTCCCCCCTCCTCATGCCTCCCTCTCTCCCCTCTCCCCCCCCCCATTTACTTAGGAGTAGTAGAGTATGAAATGAGAAAAAGTTAGTTATGTTGTTCACAGTTCTCTCTCTCTGTCTCTCTGTGCAACTTAGGTGAAATACCGGTTTAATTTAACTGATTTGCTAGGCTGAACCTGCGTGGCCATAATTGCCTCGCCCCGTCTTTTGATTTGCCTTGGCAAACAAAATAAAAAAAGACACCAATGTGTCGCGGCTGAATTTTAAGAAAGCATCACAGGCAGGGTATCTTCTCCCCCAGCCTCAAGCCCCCCTTGCGGCTCGCCTGCTCTACTTGCTCCAGGAATATTTCCTGGGAGGCTCTCCGGTCCGTATTTAAGAGTTGGGATTTCACAGTGAAGAAATCGGGCCTGGTGTTACACAGAGGGAGGGAGAGAATTTTGTTTCTGGCTAGTGCGTTGCTGTTTTGAGGTCTGTGCTCAAAGAAGATCCGGTTCTTCTAGGGAGGTTTGAGAATTCAAGCCAAATTGAGAAGTGGACCCGGCTGGCATAATCCTTTCCATACTTAACACATTCTGGTGTTTTATGTTGCTGTTTGCTTTTATGATTCACTAATTAGATTCCCCCTGCCTTCTGCACAACCTTGGCTCTTCCTCAGGAGGGGGAGGAGGTACACTGTCTACCCTCCGTGGTGCCTTTGTGTGGGGGGGGGGGGTTGCTGGGCTACCCCATTATCAATACCCAGCGTTCCCTGTAGCGAATGTGCAA
Source organism: Euleptes europaea (assembly GCF_029931775.1). Lineage (NCBI taxonomy): Eukaryota > Metazoa > Chordata > Lepidosauria > Squamata > Sphaerodactylidae > Euleptes > Euleptes europaea. The sequence continues at coordinate 40,001,517 of NC_079325.1, read as the reverse complement.
GGTTGGAATTGTCGGCTGGGCACCTTTAAACATGCTGTTCCCAGAACTGCAGTCCACTCGGGGAGACACGGGTATACACGGCATAGAATGAGGAGGTGCTCTGAGTTCTGCTCTAAATAGGCCGAGTCTCTGTATCCATATTGTGATTGTGCACTGTGGATTATGATGTAACCGTTCTGCATTTTGGGGGCAGCTGATCAAAGTGGGTTTCCCCCCACCAATTATGTAGCTGCATGCCATGTAGATGCCTCTAGCAAGAGGCACATTCAAATTGTGTTGGCCGTGAATGCAGAGGAAACCACAGGATAAGGCTGCTGCAGTTGTCTTGTTTGTGGGCTTCCTAGAGGCACCTGGTTGGCCACTGCTTGAACAGGCTGCTGGACTCGATGGATCGTGGTCTCATCCAGCATGGCCTTTCTTATGTTGTGTTCTTACGCAGAAATGACCATGGTCTTCCCATTTTAGCTTTAAATCCACACTCCGTTGTTTGCTCAAGTTTCTCTTCTCCACCCTGCTCTCCTTCTCTCTCCTCCTGCCATTGCTGACCCCGGAGACAGGGTTGGAGGTTTGTTGGTAAGCAGCTGCTCTGGGGCCTTTGTTTTCCTACCATGCTGGTGATCCCTCACTTGCCCTTATGCTGTCTGAAATGCTTGATGTGAGGCCTCCAGCTGGGTGACCGAAGAGTGAGCAGGATGGACTTGATAGGCTCCAGGTTCCTTTGGTTTCAGGTAGCCCACTCAAGGTTGACTCAGCCTTCCATCCTTCGGAGGTCGGTACAATGAGTACCCAGCTTGCTGGGAGTAAAGGGAAGATGACTGAGGAAGGCACTGGCAAACCACCCTGTAAACAAAGTCTGCCTAGGAAATGTCGGGATGTGACATCACCCCATGGGTCAGGAATGACCCGGTGCTTGCACAGGGGACCTTTACTTTTTTTTTTTTAAGTGTCCTTAGTTACCGCCTTGTGTTAACCTCATATCTGCACTATAAGGGGACTGTGCTCTTTGTTTTAAGGGTAGCGTTGCTTGAGCTCCTTTGGGAAACCTGTTGCCGTTTCCATTCCTGGCTTTCTTAGCCGCAGCCGGCCACTCGGCCTTGTTCAGGCAAAGCCCATCTCTCAAAGTGAAAGGAGCGGATTCAGCGGTGGGTTGCACAAAAAGTGAAGAAAAGCCTCACTCCCAGAGGATGATTCATTGGCACCCGGTGCTCCTGGCAACCGAGCAGCAGGTAATGTATAATTCTGACACGGGAACACTTTTCCAGAGCAGTTGTGGCACAGAAAGCTGGGGTCAGCAGAGTCTAGCCCAGAGGGGCTTCCGTGCCTTTGATAGGTGTGGAAGCAAAGGAAGCATTTTCCCACCTCCTGTTCATTTGCACATTTTGTGCATTTTGGCTCTTTCCAATGGAATGTGTGATGCCTGTTCAAACCTCCCCCTCCTGACGTGGATATTTTCAAATGTGTCTACATCCTCTACCTTTATTCCTCCACTCCTTGTTTTTCTTAATAATATAACCATCTCTTCATTATTATTAGTTGTTTATTAATACATGCACAAATTGGTTGCTATAGCATAGCAAACAGGATAAGAATCATCCATAAAACAACTAGCAACGACTTCTTTTGCTAAGCATGTAATTTAATTTTTAAAAAATTTCATATCTTTCTTTTCTCCTGATCAACGGGGCTCAAAGTGGCTTGCATCATTAAAATCAGCTAAAATCTTACTTTGCAAAAATACAGTGCTGATAACAAGATGAGAGCAAGCCATTTTACCCCATCATAGAAACTGTCCTCCAGTCACAAGCTATCGAAAGCACGGCAGACAAGCTCTGCCTTACAGAACCCCCAAAATCTCTGCAAGGTTGGGACCTCCCTTACCTCCTCAGGAAGCCCATCCCATAAAGCCGGAGCAGGTACTGAGAAAGTCCAACCTGGAACAGTTCTTCCTAACCTGAGTGGAGGAACTGTTGCTAATCCCTGGTCTGATAACTGGAACTGTCTTGTGAGTGTCAGTGGATGGAGGCAGGCCTTGCAGGTTCGAGAGTCCCAGGTTGCAAAAGCTGTATTTATTGCATTTCTCTCCTTGGAACTCAAAGTTTGATGTGCCTGAGGTTTCCAAGTCTTTTCACCCTAACACTGACCACACCCAGGCCTACTTAGCTTCAGCAAAGTTGCTGCATTGTTTGCCCTCTAGCCATACCCTTGGACCTGTAGAATCATTAGGGGTTTACAGGGAGCCAGTAGTGCTTTTAAAACCCAGTTAACTTCTGGGGCTTATTCGAGTGGGAGCATTTGTCTTCCTAATATGATCTAATCTGCTGCCCTACTCTGACACTGTGCCTCAGAGATTCTTGGGGTTATGGGGGTCAACAGCTGAAGACCTTTGGAGCCCCGTTTCATGTGGAACGGAACAGCTGCTTTTATTTGTTTGTTTTTAATTATATCCCACTAGGGGTGAAAAGCAGTTTACCCAACACACATAAATACCGTTTCACAAACAGCTACAACAAAAAATTCAGTACAACTGCAGGGCTGGTCTAGGATCCAGTGGCTGCAAGCAAAGAGGCCCTCTGTCTCTTCCCTTTCAGCTCCCACCAGAAGGCTCACACCTTTGGCCACGCTCAGGCTTTACTATCTGGAACAGGAAGGAAACCAGAAGCTCAGCATTGATGTTCTACAGCCGGCGTCCACATTCCCAAGATTACCATGTCTTGTGTGGACTTGGCAGCCATCGCTGAGGCTAATCTGTTGGGGTTTGCTCTTCTTGCTTTTTCTTCTTCTTGCAGCTGCCTTTGGAAGTGATTGGAGGAGTCAGGTGGTGTGGAATATGGCTGAAGGCCTAATGGCAACAGGCGGCCATGAGAATGCGACACTGGTGCTCTCACATCTGTGGTGTCTTCCAGGTGCTGTTCAAAAGTGATAGTTTTAATCTATGGCACCTTGGATGCTTTGGCCCAGCACGCCGTAGAGACTGCCTCCTTCCACAAGGCCCAGTTCAGTCTCTAAGATTCCGTTAACAATACCATCTGTTAAGTATGGACTGCAGAGCAAGGTATTCTAGTGTTTCTTCCTCCACATCGTTGTGAAATTTCCTCCCTGTAGAGACACTGAAAGATTAGAAGCAGGGCATTGCAGAGCTGACCAATCATTTGATGTTTATTCCTAGCATCTGGAACTCTGAGATACATTGCTCTTGTTCATGGAGGCTCTGTTTTGCTATGGAGACTCATAGACCTTGATAGTCCATAAAATTGTCTGGTCATTTTATAAAGCCATCTAATGTATTATCAGATCTATGGATTAACCCTACATTGCTTTAAAAAAGCAGTTTCTTCTGGCTTTTCTAAACCTACCGCCAATCAACTCCCTAGTGAGAGGAGGAAGATACTTTCTCCCTGCCTTTCCTGTATTGTTCGTACATTTTCTTTGATATTTCAGAAGTTTATTGAGCTTGTGCCATTTGTATTTTTTCTTAAACCCAAATAATTTCATACATTATTTTGGAATCTTGTGAATAATATGCCAGATCTCATTAAATATTTCTGCATTGTTCTCATAAATAGTCAGAGGAATTGGGGTGGGGGTTGCAGTACGCAGAGGTTGTAGAAAACCGAAGGGAGACAAGAGGCCATTTCTAATGAGGTATAGAATATAATTTTAATGAACATGCAGTTTGCAGTGGATACTGATGAAGTGAAAAGGAAAAAATTCCAAAGCAGTGGTCATTTAATTATAACACGTTTAATTAGAATAAAAAATTTAAAAATGCAATTTTATGTGACAGTCTAGTTTATCTTCTGCTTGAATCATATTGCATTTTATTCAATTTAATTGATTTTAAGCTTGGTCTAATGTCATTATCCTTCACTTAATTATAAATTGTTCAAAATGAAAAACGTGTTCCTAAGTCAATATTCCAAATGACCAAAGAAGGGGTTGAGTTGTTTTATTAGTGAAAGTATAAAATATGTGAAGATACATATGTATCATACAGAGGATGAGAATGTATATGTGTTGCAGCAAATTCAGGAAAATGTATTTTATATAGTACTTTAAAGAATGCACAATGTGCTCTGCAACCTATTCTCATATCCTTGTTTTAATTTTATAAACCATTATGATTTTTTTAAAAAGACTTGCTAATTTTCCCTGTCTTCAAGGTCTCTGGATGGGTCACAGCTTTGAAGCAAGTTTTAGCAAAGAGAGAAAATATCCAGACTCTCCCACTTCATCAGAGGAATGAAATGTGCCCTCAGTTGGCCACGAAGGACATGAAAAAATGATCAGGAATTATGCCAAAGAACAGTGGGTAGAATTTCAGGCTAGAATCTGGAAGACACAACTTAAAATCCCCACTTTACCATGGAAGCTTGCTAGGTGACCTTGGACTAGTCACACACTCTGAGCTTAATCTACCTCACAGAGTTGTTGTGAAGATAAAATGGAGGAGGGAAGAATGATATTGTCCGCTGCTTTGGGTCCCCATTGGGGAGAAAAGCTGGGCATAAATGAAGTAAATGTAAGAGGTACAGCCAGTGAAATTTATTATTTATTTACTTCATTTATATCTAGTGGGGACCCAAAGCAGCTTGTATCATTCTTTTCTCCACCATTTTATCTTCACAGCAAGCATTTGAGGGAGGTTAGGCTAAGAGTGTTTGACTGAACCAAGATCATCCAGCCAGCTTCCATGGAAGGGTAGGGATTTGAACTTGGGTCTCCTAGATCCTAATCCTGCACTCCTTGCAAATGTATGCAAGATAAGCGCTGCAACTATTTTATCTGTTTGTTTATTTATTTTAAAACATTTATTAGTTATCTTTCTTATGGACCTCAAGGTGGCTTACAATATAAATAAAATATGTAAAATAGAATACATAAAAATGCATAGAACTAAATTTTAAAATCACAATTTCGGACTGCTTTAATCAAATGCAGTCCTAAATAAAACTTCACAACAGCTGCAATTGGTAATACAAGTCATTTTAGACTTGCTAAGCAAATTTAGCGTTTGTTGTGTGACAGGAAAGGATTATCACCATTGAGACCTAACTGGAGAGTATCAAACTTCTTGATGAGATCTAATTGAGCAGTTTCACATTAGACTCTCCCTTGGAAGGTCTTTTGTTGAATAATGGTCACATTCAGGTCCTCAGTAAAGTTCCTGGCTGATTTGAATGTTCTCACATGGAATGATGCCGTTTCTGATGACAGATCTGTATCCATAGATTCTGCTGCTCAGTCAGTCTTGTTTGTCCTGTGTGGACAGCAGAAGGACACTGTTGGCATGTGATAGCGTACGTTACATGGGGGAAAGAAATGGTGAATGACCCCTCCCCCAGGCTGAAGCTGATAAGCCCTGTGATAGAGTTGCATAATGCAGATCAGTTGCGCTTTCACAGTGAAGCTATCCTGAGCAAGGGTAAAGCCCAGCAGCACGCACAAAGATTCTTGTACTTTTAAAAAACTAGCGACAGACCATAGAGTATTTCCACTCCTTTCTTACAGCACCTCCTGAGGATGTTTTAAGCTTTTAATTTTATTTATTGCATTTTTATACTGCCTTATCTTAATAGCCCAAGATGGTATACAAAGAAACCTGTTCATACATTAACACTGTAAGGCTGAGCAGTAAAATACCACAATAAAACCAGGGTATCTAACTATAAAAAGAGTGATGGCGAAAGCTACCTTTCCTCGGCCACTGAAAACAAGACCGACTTCTAAAAGAAAAGAAAAAAGGTCTGGCATCTGCTTAGAAATGTCGCCCGGGCTAATCTAGTGCAGCCTTCAAAGGGGAGGAAGTTTATACCTGGGGACTCCTGAAGAGATCACCTTCCCTCTCACCTCTACTTTCTGAACAGACAGAAGGTCTGTTCAGCATCCTACTCAGGCCTGTTCGATGGGGCTTGCTGCAAGGAAATTATTTTTAGGATTATAGGTAAAGGTAGTCCCCCCCATGCAAGCATGGGGTCATTACTGACCCAGGGGGTGACGTCACATCACAATGTTTACTAGGCAGACTATATTTTATGGGGTAGTCTACCAGTACCTTCCCCAATCATCTGCACTTTGCCCCCAGCAAGCTGGGTACCGTATATACTCGTGTATAAGCCGAGTTTTTCAGCCCCAAAAAAGGGCTGAAAAAGCCGAACTCGGCTTATACACGGGTCAATACGGTAGGGTAGGGGAGGAGGGAGGAGGGAGGAGGGAACTTACTGCCGCCGCCGCCGGTCCCACGCCGCTTCCTGCTGCCAAGAGCGGCCTGGGGCGGCCTCCTGCAGCTGCAGGGAGGCTGCCCCGGCCTCGCCGCCGCTGCTGCCGGCCGAGGGCGGCCTGGGGCGGCTGCCCCGGCCCTCGCCCGGCCTCGCCGCCGCTGCTGCCGGCCGAGGGCGGCCTGGGGCGGCTGCCCCGGCCCTCGCCCGGCCTCGCCGCCGCTGCTGCCGGCCGAGGGCGGCCTGGGGCGGCTGCCCCGGCCCTCGCCCGGCCTCGCCGCCGCTGCTGCCGGCCGGGGGCGGCTGCCCCGGCCCTCGCCCGGCCTCGCCGCCGCTGCTGCCGGCCTGGGGCGGCTGCAGGGAGGCTGCCCCGGCCCTTGCCTGGTTGTGTCGCCGCCGCCGCCAGGCCCGCGCCGCTTGCTGCCGGGAGCCCAGGTAAGCCTGCCGGTGGGGGGAGGGGTTATAAGCCGACCCTCGGCTTATACACGGGTGCCTAATTTTTCCCCATTTTTGGGGAGAAATTAGGCACCTCGGCTTATACGCGGGTCGGCTTATACACGGGTATATACGGTACTCATTTTATTGACCTCGGAAGGATGGAAAGTTGAGTCAACCTTGAGCCAGCTACCTGAAAACAACTTCTGTCGGGATCGAACTCAGAGCGTGAGTAGAGTTTTTGACTGCGATACTGCAGCTTACCACTCCACATGGCTCTTTTTAGGATTATACTGTCAACTTGTTTTGAAGGGCTGAGATCCCAGAGTGAAATCTCAGCACAAGTTTCTCAAGGCCTCTTCCATATTGTGAGAAATCAGTTAAGTAAAAATAACACATTATAAGGCCCATGCTAAAAATCCAGCAGATAAACGTTCTGATTTCTTAAGAATAAGAAATTTTTCAGATGTGTTTCTAACAGCAAAATGTCCTAGGCTGGTTATGTCTCTTGGTTGTGAAGGGAAAGAGGGAACCCCTTGAATCAGCCCTACAAATAAATAAAAATAAAAATCATAACATTGGGGGAATGGTGAAATAGGTTTAGAATAGGCAGCTTGCAGATTCTCTAAATAAATCAATAAACATGTCCAATCCAGAGGACTTTTTAAAACCACGTTTGGCAAATTTCAGAATCGAACAAATGTGTTGCTATTTGGCTTTCTACTTTGCTGACCTTTTTGATCATGTTTTTTCTGGACAGTTAAGGAAAAGTTAGAGGTATAACTTCCCAGGCATAGCCCTGGAAAGCAATTTTTCCACTCCTTGGGCCAAATAAGAGAGCTTAAACATCACATTTTTCAAACCCAGGCAGTGACAAACCTGCATCTTCGAATCATATGATAGATTGAACCCCGTTTTGGGAAATGCAGTAAAATGTTTTCCACCCAGAAAGTGGACAAGGGAAAATCAGTTAGCTTGGTGGTGCTGTGTCATCAAGCAAGTGAGTTGAGACAGAATTCCACTCACAAAAATAGAGGCCCCAATTCTGCATCCTGTGCACATGGAGAGCACAGTGCAGAGTAGTCCCCACAGGACCCCAGTATAAGCCTCCCTTCCGCTTTGCACAGTGTATTTTTCCTGGTCGAAGCGCATTGAGAGTCTGGTAGGCCAGAGGGGTCTAGCCAAGGTTGTCTCCCCGGCGCTTGCCCTTCCCCAGGTTCCTCATGTGCCAGCTCTTTCCAGCAGAAGCAGGAATAGACCAGTGTGTCTGCGAGCAGGACCAGGATGGTTAACCGTAAGATGTGAGAGGGAAGATCTCAGCTGGGCGTGAACAGTCTCCTCAAGTGCATGTTCAGCCATGCTTCACAGGTGGACACTTTACTCTCTTTTCTGTGGCTGTCAAGTAAACTGGTTATCAATATTGCACTGTTTTAAGGGCTTATTGTATGTTACGTTTTGCCAGGTTTATCATTTGCTGCAGAGGAAGTACATCTCCATGAACACATCATTCAATACAAGGGCCAACACAGGAAGGCATTGTGTATATTGCCTGCTCTGTCTGTGTACCCACAGCAGAAAAGAGTGAAACTGTTCATCATACAAAAATGTTATATTGTATTGCGTTTATACATTGCCTTTCCTCTGTGGGACTCAAGGCAGCATATATGGGGTTTTTGGGCAGTGTCCCCTCCACTGGCCGGATCTAGACATGTTTCAGGCCATGCCCTGGGAACAGTATGCAGTTTGTAGTGTAGCAGGCATGAATGCATAATTTCAAGAGCCAAGTCCTAGAAGCAGATGGAGGGAAAGGAAGCTCAGATGACTTATTCCTCTTCCCGCACTTCAGATCTTACCCAAAGCGGGAAGATGTACATTCTGCTCCCCTGTTGGGACAATATGAATCTCTTACAGGGGATATGCTGGACCTACTTGGCTGGCAATCTTTGTGCAAGCTGGTAGATGAGCCAGGAAGCAGTCAAGCAGATTCACAGAGCTGGGGAATCTGAAAGCTCAGTCAGAATGAGTTACCTGTCCAGAGACAACAGCTTTAGAAGCCTAGGCAGAGTTCTGTTGGCCTGTCACCTGAGCCTCACTGAGCTGGTAACTGCAATGCCACCCTCTGGCCAGTTGCAGTGGTGGTACTGACATGCATCAGAGATCAGGACTAGTAAGTTCCTGCACTGGGAAGCTTCCATAATGGTACAGGAAGGCTGGGAGTCAAACATCCTAGACTGCTAGTGTCCACCAGCTGTGTATGGCAGTCCAGTAGGAGCTTGGTAAACCTTTTTAGGGTTTTCTGATGCTTGCAGGCTTAGCCAGTGCTTGATGTGAAGTGTACGTGCCCTGGAATTTTCTGCAGACGCTGAAGTTTGATGGCAGATGACTCATTGTAGGAAAGTATTTCCTGAAGGTAGAAAGTTTTGAAAAGAATCGCACTGAGATCTGGCAGTAGTAGACAGAGGAGTTGGAAAGCGCCCACATAGGCTACAGTTCAAGATTAGTGAGCCGCATTCAAGCTAGCAGGTTGCAAGCTGTGCAGGCCTGTGCTGTGTAAGTTATGTTGGCAAAGGTTTGTTGTCTTGTGCTGTCCTTTAAACCGTATTGTTTGTCCTGTTTTTCATCAAGTGCCCACGTGATATGTATAGTACAGAAACAGTAGCATGGTTCAAATCTCATTTCAAACCTTGGCTTTGTCATATGTGGACGAGCCTGGGAGGTCCTTAGGCTCATATGCTGCCTCCTCCCCTGCGCATGAAATAAAGATTTCTGCTTGGGTCTGACCTCAATCTACAGTTATCCCTCTTCTGGATTTCCTATCGTTATTAAGCCAGAGGTTGAAATCACGGCACGTAGGGCAGAGAAGGGACCATGGTTTTGGTTTGGACACAGTGATGCACTATAGTTGGTTGGGGAACTGGAAGCCTTTAGTTAGAGTGTTTCAGGGGGAAGGGGAGGGATGAGCTCATAAACCCAAGGATCTCTCCAGGCTTGTTCACGTAGCAACAGATCATGTAAGGTTTTGGATACGCCTGGAACACGATGATGTTAGCATTCAAACCATCTTGCTAGGTGTAATCTGAGGTAATGCAGATTAAAGTAGATAAAGGTCTCCTGTGCAAGCACTGGGTCATTCCTGACCCATGGGGTGATGCCACATCCCGACGTTTCCAAGGCAGATTTTGTTTTTATGGGGTGGTTTGCCAGTGCCTTCCCCAGTCATCTTCCCTTTACCCCCAGCAAGCCGGGTACTCATTTTACCGACCTCAGAAGGATGGAAGGCTGAGTCAACCTTGGGCCGGCTTCCTGAAACCAACTTCTGTTGGGATCGAACTCAGGTCGTGAGCAGAGCTTGGACTGCAGTACTGCAGCTTACCACTCTGCGCCATGGGGCTCTTAGATGACGTTTTAACAGGTTACAGACAGACATCCGCTCTCTGGGGATGATCACCTTTCTCACTGGGGCCAGTCGGGCTTCCCTCAGAAGGAAGCACACCTTGCAGAAGGCTTTCAGGTATTCAGCTGTTCGGCTGGGGCATGGAAGATATCCCTCCATCTAACATCACATGAGCGGGCTCAGGGGCTGACAACATTGTTCATCCCTCCAAGGGAAATGTGGGTTCCTAATTGTCCCTGTTCTTGGGTTTGACTGGATGCAGGCTGCCAGAGAGACAGATTCCTGTTCTGCTGTCCCCTCCCCCCTGCAGTTGTTTCATTAGAATTCTATCCCCACCAAAAAAAAACCTTTGTTGAATTTTAGCAAGTATCTGTGTTGTCCAGCGTTCTGTAGTCAACAAGTAGAGCTTCCAAGAAGGCCTTTGCTTGTTTAGTTCCCAACAGGGAGGAGTTGTGGATAATTGATAGAGCATCTGCTTTGCATGCACAGTGTCCCAGGTCCAACCCCCGGCATCTCCAGCTGATAGGATCTGGTAGTAGGTCAATACTAATAGCAGATGTGAAAGACTGCTGCTTTGTGACCCTGGAGAGCCGCTGCAAGTCAGAGTGGACAGTACTGACCTTGATAGATTAGGTGTAAGGTAGCTTCATGTGAACATGTGTTCAACATCTGGTACCCCAGAAATATGCTGCACCAAAATATGGATATTTTTTTAAAAATAAGCAGAAGTAACATCATAATTATTACTCGTTTTCTGCTATGAGCATAAACATTACGTGTCTCTTATCAGTGCAGAACATCAAAGAGGGACATCTAATACCTAATAAATCATCCAGGAGGTTTTATATAGCTACCATGGCCAGTAGTGGTGTCCTCTTCTCCACAGATTTGTCTAATCTGTTTTAAAGCCCTTCTGTGCTGATTGTCATTCTATGGATGCTGGGGATCTGGGTCTGACTGCTACAGCCAGGCTCTCTATGCTTCTGACACCATCCTTGGGACGTCTTTTTTTCCGACAATGATGTCTCGAAGCAGGTGGGGTCATCATCAGGGAACAGGATAGGACTGGGTAGATGTATCCATTCCCCATCTCCAGTATGTTGCTTGCCTTTGTGTGTAATTTCAGTTTTTCTCTCTGCTTCTGCACTTGGGACAAAGAAGAGTTTAAAAATGTGACACCGGGGGCAGGAAGAGTACTGTCTGGGGCTCATGGGCCACCAGACCTGCCCTGGCTGAGTTGTGGCCTGCTGTGTGGGTTGTAACTATTGTTGATAGTTGCCATCACAGTAGGTGCACGCAGGAAAAACAAAGACAGTCAGCTGAGCCAGGAATTGTAAGGCTTAGGTGCTTTGAATGTAGTGAATTACCATTGGTGAGCCGGTCAGATTGCTTGGGTAGGCAAAGACCTTCATTTGCTTAGAGGAAGCTTCTTGGCTTGTCCTTCTTAAGCCTTTAAATTTTTTTTTTTTTTTGCTTTCACCTTAGATTGTTGGCAACTTAACTGCTTCCTTTGTTATTCCCATCCTCTCCTCCAGGATCAGGGACCGTAATTAAAGCGAACATCTTTTGCGAGCAGCTGGAGTCAAATTCCAGCTGACTGCAGCACCTGCGAAGGCTCTACCTCTGCCTGAGGGGGCTGCGAGGTAGGATGCCTGCCACGGCTTGCGTGGCGACAGTGGGTGGAGGAGCACTTGGATTCGCCAGCGAGTTCGGGAGCGCTCGTGCCCTTCTGCAAGCTTCGCGTGGCAGCGGTGCCAGGGAAAATGCAGAGTGTCTGGTTTAGACTAATTAGAAGGATGATTTGTGAAAGGCAGGCTATTTATTTAATTAATCACGGTCACAAAGCTATAAAGCCCATATTTTAAAAATCCCTGTTAGTTTGCCATGTGGTTAATAGATTGTGGCGCATTAAAAAGTGACACGGTGATGTATTAAAAATGTTCCGGCAAAGGTTGGTGAATGTCCTCAAGGAACTTAAGCTGTCTGCTTTCTGGCAGCCGAGTAGCAAAATCTGGGGCCTGCTTTTAAACCTGGGATGTGTGCTCGAACATCTCTCTAGTGTGTTTTTTTTTTAAAACAGCATCTGTTCATTAAAGGATCTTGTGGCAGATTTCTAAACATGCATATAATGTTTATGGTGGATTGTTTGCTTTTTAATTATTGGGGAAACATTATTGTTGATGTATGCTTCTGTGTGTGTTTGTTTTTTTGCCCTGATGAAATTAGGATCTCTTACATGGGTATGTCATGTAAATATGGTATAGGGTTTAAAGTGTTGGACTTAGGGTCGGGGAAACCTGGAATTGAATCCCTGTTCATCCACTCATATCCATAAACTAGGCATGGTTTCTTAGCCCTAATGTAACTTGTCCAGTTCCTGTGAAGCTAAAGTTGGGATACCATATCTGCTGACTTGAGCCCCTTGGAGAGACAGCAGTATTATATAATGTGCAATTTAATGTGTAAAAAAATTGTCATGAGTAAATTATCCCTTTTCCCTTGTTGAAGGCAGAATAGGGTTTCCCTCAGTGAACCATCTACACAAATTAGAGACCACCTTCATGTCACTATTGAGCATGCATGTGAGATAGTTCCCTGCAACCTATCCCTCCAGGTCTTTATCCATGTTACACAGGGCTAGGATATGAATCCCCCCCCCCCCCCCGCAAGGTCCAGGCTCAGTTTAGGGCATAGCCATCATTAGATTTGGCTGATTTCCCCCCAGTTCTCTTATGCCTCTTCTCAAGCCACTTAATACAGGTTTAAGGGGGGGAAAGAGACAACAGCCAATGTAATTTACATATACACACCCTTAAAACAAGTATATCCCCACACACCCTCACCTAGTTAAATCACGAACATACACATATATACACACAACAAGGAATGTCTGAAATGTGTCTGCTTATGACCTTCCTGTGTGAATGCTGACAATCACAGGCAAGTATGTTTTGTCAGTGCTGGCAATCACCGGTATATGTCCCTCTTTGTCAAACACATGCCGGTGAATTCTAACCGTTTCTTTGGATTGACTTGTCAGTATTCTCTAGTACCTTTCTGAGGTTTCAGGCACTCAGATCTGCAGTGTGGCTGGAACGAGTAGAGGTATGTATGTGCACACACAGTTTGTGTATGTGTGTGGGTACTCAGGGGCACCCACAAATCCTTTTGTACGCATTGGTTATTGGATTGCTCAGGCTTGCCAAGGCCGTGGCTATTACACTTTTGCTTCCATTTTTCCCCATTGTTTGAGGAGTGTGCAGCTGAGGCTCAGGCTGAAGCGGCTAAGGAGAGCATCCTGCTCAGGGGGGGCTATTACTCTGCCTCATGTGGTATAATAATTAACTGGAGCATTAGAAGGAGAGTTGGGGGGGGCTCGGAATAAAACATGAGCATGTTAATGCAGCCCGGAGCTGATGTTGTAGTCATCATTGCAATGCAGATAAAGCATTTCTCATAAGCGCTGTTGCCTACTGGAGCTTCTGAAACATCTGGGCTTCTAATTGAAAAATAGTGTGGGGCGGCGGAAAGGGGGATGCCGCTAAGTGAAGGCAACAATTTAGAATACCAAAATGTAATGTGGGCTTTATTTACATTGAATTTAAATATTCATACTATGTTATGCTTTGCATAACAAGGAAATTACTGGGTTAAATTTTTATGAGTGGTGACAGCATAAATGAGATAAATTAAGTGAGAGTGTTAATGGGATCTTATGGTGCAACCCTGTGTACAAATCAGAGATAAACGGGAGAAATGCGGGCGGTGCTGTGTTTCACACGCACCCCAGTTCTTTGAGTGCCGCAACGTGGTGTGGCTGCTTTGGGCAACTTTTGCCCTTCGTCGTGGTAATGGCTAAACCGCATGCTGTAAGAGGACTGCACAGTTGCCGCAATAAATAGGTGTAGTAATTCAAGGTTCATGAGCTCAAAGCGCCACTTGCGGAGAGAGGTGGCCCACTGCATCTCTGCATGATTTGTGTGCCTTTTTCCAGTCAGGCTCCAGCAGGAGTACCTCAGTCTGCATCAGGTGAGATTAGATTACTTGTTCACTCCCAGTACAGAGGCATGGCTGAATTATCTTCCTCTCAGAGAAAGCGTCTGGTTGCTTCTCACCATGAATTCTTGATTCTGACATTGATCGCCCTTCTGATCAGGAAGCTGGTCTGGAACCAGTGACTCTGAGGTGGGTAATTTTTACGTCTGAAAGCGATCAAAGCAACAACTGGTATGGTTGAGGCATAACAATGCTACGATTTGCTGTTACATGAAATAGTAACCAGAAAAAAACACACATGAAAAAAATGCCCAGATGAAAATTGCACGCAGAAAAAAAAACCCACTGTCATAAATGCCCACACATAAAAATGCCCACATAGAAAATTTTTCGTATTCACCATATGCTCGGAAGCAAACAGGGTATTTGTTTAAAATGATGAGGACAACTGTAATGGAATTTCAAAGAAACTTCCAGCCCAATTCTGAGAGGGGGGGAGACTTGCGCTGCTGCTGTGAACAGTGCAGCAAGAGCACAGCTGAGGCGCCTCCTAAGGGGTTTGCTGCGCTGCGGCCAACTCCCCATAATTGGCTTTTGAAACAAAATAACAGTGAGTTGGATGCCTGCGTAGGTGCGCCGGAGCAGAGGGGGCTGAGCTGGGGACCAGGCTGCTGTGGAGGCAGGCAGACACCAGGAGGCTGCAGCGGGGAGAAGCGGGGAGGGACAGGGACTAGGCAAAGCACCTCATGGGGTGGGCATTTTCTACAACCACCAGGTCCGGAGGGAGGGCCTTGGAGGGTGAAAGAGGGGTGGGACAAGGCAGAGCAGGACGTAGGATGGATCTGTCCCCTCCCAGCCCCAAGGAAGTGCAGCAGAGGCTGGGGGAGGGGCAGGACAAGGCAAAGCAGGATGGTGGATGGCTCCGCCCCTACCCAGACCCGAGGGAATGCAGCAGAGGCTGGGAGAGGGGCGGGACAAGGTGAAGGAGGATGGCTTCACCCCCACCCAGATCCAAGGGAGTACAGCAGAGACCAAGACAGGGATGGGAGAGAGCTGGGGGTGGCTGGGTCAACCTGACCATCCACTAAGGGAGCATGGTAGTCCAACCCGCATGCAGCAGCAGCCATCAGGGGGAAGGGTCCACAACTGCACACCACTTGCCCATCCTGATCCCTCACCCCATGCTGTGGGCGTGACCCCCAAAAGCTTAGTTGCCCCTGAAACATCAGATGGCAAAGCGGGCTGGATGGAGGGTGGGGTGGAAGAGTGAGGGCCGGAGCCATAGGGGTGCAGGGAGAGTGGCATCTGTTGTACCTGAAATGAAACTTGAGTGGGAGTTCTCAGCCACAGTGTGTGTGGACTTTGCTCTCCCAGGTGGGTTTTTGTGCAAAGTCCCAGTGCTGTTGTGCTCTTGCCGTCACCATGAGTGCTGTACTGCTCGCGCTAAGTCACCAGGGCTGGGTGCTGATGGTCAGCATCCCGAGCCCCGCGTGCCTTATCTGCTGGAAGGTCTCTGTGTCAGGACTGGTGCTTGTGGAAACATGCAAAACAGGGCTGACGCTTCGCACAAAAAACCCACCTGGGAGAACAAAGTCCACACACTCTGTAGCTCTCCCGCTCAAGTTTCATTTCAGGTACAACAGATGCACAGGCAGGACCCGACGGGGCGTTAATGGCATGACAGGTAAGCTGGGCAATGCAACCCCAAACCACCTTTTTGCTCCCCTCCCCTCTCCTGGGGTCGGCAGCCCTCATGGGCAAGCACTGGTTGATCTTTCTCCTGGCGACGGCCTCTGGTTACCTTTGGGCTTTGGCCGGAATGGCACAAGGTGTTGCCAAGGGGCAGACACGAGCGGAGGGGATCTTGGGCGACCCATCCCACTCTCTGCGACCCCTGCCCCGACTGCGACTGCCTACCCACCACAGCTGGTGCCTTGAGCTGTCCCAAGGGTTTGCCCTCACCAGGGTGGGTGCCCCTCTGGCCGCCGAAGTTGCCATTGACACCCTACTGCTACCCCCGTAACTCCGGCCATCCCTCTTCCACCCCACCCTCCGCCTAGCCCACTTGCCATTTGGTGTTTCAGGAGCAACTAAGCATTTGGGGGTCATGCCTGCAGCTCGGGATGAAGGATCAGGACAGGCAAGTGGTGTGCAATTGTGGGCCCATCCTCCCAGTGGCTTTGGCTGCATGCGGGTTGGACTGCCATGCTCCCCTGGTTCATGGTCGAGGTGACCCATCAGCTCCCAGCTCTCTCCCACCCCTCTCTCAACCTCTGCTGCACTCCCTCAGAGCTGGGTGGGGGCAGAGCCATCCTCTGTCCTCCTTTGTCTTGTCCCTCCCCTCTTCCACCCTCCAAGGCCCTCCCTCTGGATCTGGTGGTTGTAGGGCATGCCCACCCCATGAGGTGCTTTGCCTAGTCCTGGCCCCTCCCCACTTCTCCCTGATGCAGCCTCCTGCTGCCCCCTGGTGTCTGCTTGCCTCAGTAGCAGCCTGGTCCCCGGCTCTGCCCTCTCTGCTCCGGAGCACCGCCCTCATCCAACTCACTGTTATTTTGTTTCAAAAGCCAATTTTGCGGAGCTGGCCACAGTGTAGCAAACCTCTTTGAAGGCGCCTCAGCTGTGCCTGTGGCACCTTCAAAGTGTCCATGGCCACAGCGCAAGTAGCCCCCTCTCAGGGTTGGGCTGGAATTTTCTTTTAAATTCAATTTCAGTTTTACTTGAAAGGTACTCATCATTTTAAACAAATGCCCTGTTTGCTTCCAACCAAATTGTGAATATGAACATTTTCCTATGTGAGTATTTTCCCATGTGGGCTTTTTTTCCGTGTGGGCATTTATGACAGTGGGGTTTTTCTGTGCACAGTTTTCATGTGCGTTTGTTTCATAGAACCCCATGAAACTATTGGTTTGCTATAAAACCAGCCACTCTCAAGAGAAGGTGAATTCCGCAGCGTCTGTGTATTGGGATTAAATGCTAGACTGGTTTGATGCAGAGACAGGTACTCCTACTGTAGGCTGGTTGGAAGTATCTGCGTGATTCATGCCGAGATGCGGCAGGCAGCCTCCTCTGTGGGTGTTATTTCTCAGCCTGGCTTGTATTTGCATCTGAATCATACCAATTTGCCTCCAATTTTATTTTGCAGTAAAGTGTCCATTTGCTCTCAGGAGTCAGTCTTCTAATGCAACTTCATTCACTGATGAATATCTGTCATCTCCCTGTATGGGGGTTAAAGCCTTTACTCCATCCCAGTGGCACATCAGAATCAATGACGTTTAACTTACTGCTGCTTTTATATAAAAGTAGCAGTCTACCCAACCAGGAGAAAATATAAACGGTTTTTCCTTTATTGGCATAGTTCAGATGTAATGACAGCCCAAGCTCAAAAGTAGCACCCATAGAGGAGGTTGCCCGCTGCATCTCTGCAGGATTTATAAGCATGGGTAAACCTAGACTCTGCCCCTGTATCTGCCACCATTTAATTTTATTTAAATGTTTCTATCTACCTTTTCCTCTGTCCATCATTGGGTGCTCTAGTTGTTTTATCTTTTAAAATATGAGAACACTTGTCTGTAAAAGTCATATATAAACATTACCGCCATCATCATTTTTAATATTGTTACTTCTGGCTCCCAAAGGTAGCTTGCAGCCAGATTAAAATAAATCTTACTAAAGCAAAACAAAACGCCTACTTCACCCTTTGTGGGGTGGAGTGGAAATCTTCAAGGAAGTACTGAGAAGTTTGGGTCAGGGGCAATCCCAGACTGTGACTGGGTGCTATAGGGCGAATCCTTGGGCTCTCCCTATTCCAGTGATGGCGAACCTTTTAGAGACCGAGTGCCCAAACTGCGACCCAAAACCCACTTATTTATCGCAAAGTGCCAACACAGCTAGAGTCCACATGGGGTTGCCAGGTCCCTCTTTGCCACCTGCGGGAGGTTTTTGGAGCGGAGCCTGAGGATGGTGGGGTTTGGGGAGGGACTTCAATGCCATAGAGTCCAATTGCCAAAGTGGCCATTTTCTCCAGGTGAACTGAAATAGCAGATCTCCTGCTATTACCTGGAGGTTGGCAACCCTGCATGGGTGGCCGAGCGGGGGAAGGAAAGCAGCTGGACCATAGCCCCCACCCATTCAGTCTGGTTCTTTTTCCAACTGTTCTTACGAATTAAAAAAGACTGTTATGTGGGGGGGGGCTGATGGTGGGGACAGCCCTCTGCACATGCTCAGAGGCACCTTCGGTTGTATGAACGAGCAGAGTGGAAACCAGAGCTAAGCGAAGGGCTTGGCTCCAGCACAAACGCCAGGCAGGCCCCCGTTCAGCCCTCACCGCCAACCCCCTGAGCTGCAGTCACCAACCAGCCCACCACAGACGGCTGCCCAGGCATCCCACTCCTGGTCCAGCCCAGTCCTGGCTCCACCTCTTCCAGTTCTCAGCAGAAGGCTTGTCATTGTCTTCACTTCCGTTCAGCCGGCGACTATGGAGAAGGCACTGGGAAGGAGTCCGGTGCTTCCCGGAGGAGCCAGGAAGGCACCGCTGGTCCCCAGCCTCCTCAGCCGGGGGAACGAACTCAGGCGAACTCTGTGCTGGGGCGATGGTGTGCGTGCCCACAGAGAGGGCTCTGAGTTCCACCTTTGGCACCAGTACCATAGGTTCGCCACCACTGCCCTATTCCATCTGCTTCCATTCAGTTAGTTACTTAGTTACTTCCACTTTCACTCCAACCATATTTTGCTGTTGCATCTGAACTAGCGAATTAGGGTTTTGCATGTGCTTGCAAATCAGGATTGCAAACCACTTAAAAAAAAACTACCTCAGACAAGTTTAGGAGAGATGGAATATAAATATTTTAATTAAATCAATGCAAATGTAAATGCCCGTGCACTTGGGGAGGGTGAGGAAGGAGCACGGAGCCCTCAGACTCATTCCTGTAGTGGGACCTGGGCTTCCAGCTCTGACTGAAGCTATTATGGGGAAGAATGTCCCCCCAACATAATGAAATGCAGGATGAGTTATCTACTTGCTTTTGCTTAATGGGCTAGTAAATATTTTCATCTTTTTTGCAATGAAATACATGTGCTCTTGTATTTATATAGGTTTTTAATATGGAATCAGTGTTAAGGTATTTACAGTCCTCTGCATGCCTGCCTTGTACAGTTAGGCTTTCTTCCAAGGAAGTATGCACAGGTTATCAGCCTTTGAAGACGAGCAGCTTTTATCAAGTAGGATAAAGTGGGGGGGGGGGGTTGAAGGAACAGTTTGTAGCACTCTGCGAGATTCAGGAGTCATTAATCTGTTTCGGGGATTATAGTGCCTCTATTTCTTTGTCTTCCTTACACTGGGAGCCAGGCAGATTTGTGTTTACTTCCATCTCCAGTTGTCTAACCCACGTCTATTCTGAGCCAGCTGTCTCTTTTCCTAGTAAAATAATTAAATTATTTAACTTTACTTCGGTATTTAACTGAGTTGTGTGGGAGGAGGAACAGATCTATTGCCACTTTTGATAAAGAGGATTTTCCAGTTACTGTGAAAATAGGTGAAAATTATAGGTAACTGTGCTAGGCCTGTCCTGACCTTGATGGCCCTGGCTAGCCTGATTTCATCAGATCTTGGAAACTAAGCAGGGCCAGCCCTTGTTAGTGCTTGGATGGGAGACCACCAAGGAAGTCCAGGGTTGCTACCCAGAGGTAGGTAATGACAAACTACTTTGGTTAGTCTCTTCCCTTGAAAACCCTACAGGGTCACCGTAAGTCGGCTACGACTTGATGGCACTTTGTACCACCACCATGCCAGTCTTAACCTGGGTACCCCAGGCTAGCCTGATCACTTCAGACCTCAGAAGATAGGCAGGGTCGGCCTTGATTAGTACTTGGATGAGAGACTACTGAGGAAGCCTAGGGTTGCTACACAGAGGCAGGCAATGATAAACCACCTTTGACTGTCTCTTGCTTTGAAAACCCCATGATCCCAGGGTTGCCGTGAGTCAACTGCAACCTGACTGCCTTCACAAAAATTAGTCTGTTGGAGGGGAGAATCCAGAAACAATAATAAATAACTTTTATTAGCACCCAAGAAGTATTGGGGAGTTGCAAGGGCTAAATGTCCTGGGTGTTTCCAGTGCATTGGGTGGGCAACAGTCAATGCATAATGCTGCCTTATACTGAAGCTGCCTTGGTCCATCAAAGTCAGTATTGTCTACTCAGACCAGCAACAGCTCTCCAGGGTCTCAGGCCTTTCACATCACCTACTTGCCTAGTCCTTTTAACTGGAGATTCCAGGGATTGAACCTGGGACCTTCTGCATACCAAGCAGATGCTCTACCACTGAGCCACAACCCCTGCCCAACCATTGGTTCTCACTGGTTGTGTACTGTCTGCTGGCTTTAACAGCTCCCTTTTCTGTCCCAGCTCCCGAGCTGCCCCCACTTCTTCTAGGAACTACTCCCAATGAAGCATCTTCTGGTTCAACTGGGCCAATGTCACTTCCATGTTTACGTTCAGGCTGTGTAACTGTTGTGTTTCTCCATGAGATGCCACAATCTACCAACTTGCTTTTGGAAAACACTGGAAGATCAGTACCAATTTTGGTAGACTCCCAGCCAATCTGAGCAGATTGGCAACCTTACCAAGACTGTGTTGGGATGCTCAGTCATTCTGGCTGAGCAATGTCTTGTTTCTTGTTTGGACTTTGTAAGTAGAGGAAGGGCTCATCCCTCCACCCATTTTGGCATCCCTTTAAATAGTTGAGAACAAGGGTGTCTGTCTGTTTGGTTGATTGGTTGTTTTACAGTCATGGGAGGAAGACAGGGAACCAGTTAGGTTTTCTAGGAGCAGGTGGGGGTTGCTTTGTGACCTCTGTAGGACCCCAGATGGCAAGTCACCAAGCCCCGTTTAAGCGCCAGTAGTTACTGGGGACCTGGATGCTTGCATCCCCGGTTGAAAACCCCTTTCTCCTCCCACTCCATTTCTGATCTGAAACTAGAACATGAAATGCTTCGTCTCTGCCCTCTAAAAGTGTGGGGAAGTCGTGCTGGGGTTGTGTGTTCTTTGCATTTAGGAAAGAAGAAAACACCCCCTGAACTCCATTTGTTTCTATTTTGTCTAATGTTTTACAGTGTTTGTTAGGAGGTGAGTCAATGACTTGAATTAATTCTAATTACTACAGAGACATATACTGATTGAGCAAATAAAGAAGTAAGCTCATTTGCACCAAGGCCATCTAATTAAATGCTAACTTTGGATAAGCTGGATGTGCTTGAAAGATTAATTTTTAGGAGGTTTTTATGACTCACTAAATAACGATTCAGTAAAATCTTTTGCATTATATATCATTAGGCCATCTAATCTTAAAGTGATATAACATTTAGTCACCGAACTCTATTGTATAGGAAGATGCAGTAAATTATTATTATTAACAAATTAATCATATTTTTTCTCCTCTTCAGGAAATGTGTGTACTTTATTTTGCTGCTACGCCAAGCATTAGAAAAAGTCTGCAGTGGTGAAGGAGTAAGTTGCCGTGCCACTGGGTTTTGGACAGTGGATAATTTGGCTTGACTTGCCCACTTTAGTGTGGGTTACTAGGGGCTAAGTATCCCAGCACGTTCAGAAGGAAATGTTATACACCGAGCAGTACATGTGATTTAATTCCCAAGGAGCACAGTCAACTGATGTTGAGTGTGAAATTCTTGAGAATTTCAATTTTCATCTAAGCTAAATATTGTGTTTCTGGCCCTTAGGGATGCAGAACTGTACTTGAAAGAGTGTGGGCCTCGGACATCAGAGAGGCGGCTGAATAAGATGTCCGGGGATTGCAGAGGAGGGGGGGGGGCTTCTCATAGCTTCTTACCCTTCCCCATAATGTCTTCAGTTGGTGAAAAGTGCCATCAAGGCACAGCTGACTTATGGCAACCCTGTAGGGTTGTCAAGGCAAGAGACATTCGGAGGTGGTTTGCCATTGCCTGTAACCAGAAAAAAATGTACACGAAAAATGCCCACACAGAATTTTTTTTTGTATTCACAGTATGTTTGGAAGCAAACAGGGTATTTGTTTAAAATGGTGAGTAAGTAAGGTAAAGGTAAAGGTCCCCTGTGCAAGCACCGGGTCATTCCTGACCCATGGGGTGACATCACATCCCGACGTTTCCAAGGCAGACTTTTGTTTGCGGGGTGGTTTACCAGTGCCTTCCCCAGTCATCTTCCCTTTACCCCAGCAAGCTGGGTACTCATTTGACCGACCTCGGAAGGATGGAAGGCTGAGTCAACCTTGAGCTGGCTACCTGAAACCAACTTCTGTCGGGATCGAACTCAGGTCGTGAGTAGAGCTTTTGACTGCAGTACGGCAGCTTACCACTCTGCGCCACGGGGCTCTTAAAATGGTGAGTATCTTTCCTTTTAAGTACAACTGTAATGGAATTTCAAAGAAACTTCCAGCCCAATCCTGAGAGGGGGGCTACTTGCGCTGCTGTGAATGGTTCAGCAAGAGCACAGCTGAGGCGCCTCCTAAGAAGTTTGCTGCTCTGCGGCCAGCTCCACAAAATCGGCATTTTAGACGAAATAACAGTGAGATGGCGTGGGTGTGCCGGAGCGGAGGGGGCGGAGCCGGGGACCTGGCTGCTGTGGAGGCAGGCAGACACCAGAGGGCAGCAGGAGGCCGCAGCAGGGAGAAGCGGGGAGGGGGTGGGACTAGGCAAAGCATCTCATGGGACGGGCGCGCCCTACAACCACCAGGTCCAGAGGGAGGGCGCTGTAGGGCGATGGAGGATGGCAAGGCAAAGGAGGATGGAGGGGTGGGAGAGAGTTGGAGGTGGGTCACCCCGACCACAAACCGGGGGAGCATGGCAGTCCAATCCACATGCAGCAGCACCCACTGGGAGGATGGGCCCACAACTGCACACCACTTGCCGGTCCTGATCCCTCATCCCGTGCTGTAGGCGTGACCCCCAAAACCTTAGTTGCCCCTGAAACATCAGATGGTAAAGCAGGCTGGGTGTAGGGTGGGGTGGAAGAAGGAAGGCTGGAGCCACAGGGTAGCAGTAGGGTATCAATGGCAACTTTGGTGGCCTAAGGGGCGCCCGCCCTGGCAAGGGTGAACCCTCTAGACAGGTCGAGGCACCAGCTGTGGTTGGCAGTCACAGCTGCTGCAGAGGTCACAGAGCAGGAGTCACCCAGGATCCCCTCCGCTAATGTCTGCCCCTCGGCGACACCTTGTGCCATTCCGGGCAAAGCCTCAAGGTAACCAGAGGCCGTCGCCAGGAGAGAGACCAACCAGTGCTTGCCCATGAGGGCTGCCGACCCCGTGAGTTGGGGGAGCAAAAAGGTGGTTTGAGAGAACTGTCATGCCATTGACACCCTTTCGGGTCCTGCCAGTGCGTTCTGTTGTACCTGAAATGGAACTTGAGCAGGAGAACTCAGCTACAGAGTGTGTGGACTTTGCCCTCCCAGGTGGGTTTTTGTGCAAAGTGTCAGCCCTGTTTTGCATGGTGCTCTCCCTGTGCTGTTGCCGGCACCATAAGCACCAGTCCTGACACAGAGACCTTCCAGCAGATAAGGCATGCAGGGCTGGGGATGCTGACCGTCAGCTCCCAGCCGTGGGGACTTAGCTCAAACAGTGCGGCACTCATGGTGGCGGCAAGAGCACAACAGGGCTGGCACTTTGCTCTCCCAGGTGGGTTTTTGCCCCACTCCTCTCCCAGCCTCTGCTGCACTCCCTCGGGACTGGGTGGGGGCAGAGCCATCCTCTGCCCTCCATTGCCTTAGTCTCACCCCTCTTGTGCCCTCCAGGGCTCTTCCTCTGGACCTGGTGGTTGTAGGGCGTGCCCACCCGATGGAATGCTTTGTCTAGTCCTGGCCCCTCCCGCTTCTCCCTGCTGCGGCCTCCTGCTGCCCTCTGGTGTCTGCCTTCCTCCAGGGCAGCCCGGTCCCCAGATCCGCCCCCTCCATTCTGGCACACCCACGCTGGCGTCCATCTCACTGTTATTTCGTTTAAAACGCCGATTTTGCGGATCTGGCCACAGCACAGCAAATCTCTTCGGAGGCGCCTCAGCTGTGCTCTTGCTGCACCATCCACAGCCGCGGCGCAAGTAGCCCCCCTCTCAGGATTGGGCTGGAAGTTTCTTTGAAATTCCATTACAATTGTACTTAAAAGGAAAGATACTCATCATTTTAAACAAATACCCTGTTTGCTTTGAAACATACTGTGAATATGAAAAATTTCCATGTGGGCATTTATGACTGGGTTTTTTTCCTGTGCACAATTTTCATGTGGTCATTTTTCATGTGCTGTTTTTTTTCATAGAACTGCCACTGCCTGCCTCCGCCTGGACTGAGAGAGTTCTGAGGGAACTGTGACTGGTCCATGGGGAGGAGTGGGGAATTGAACCCAATTCTCCAGAGTAGAGTCCACCGCTCTTAACCACTATGCCACGCTGGCTCTGTAGGCCATTACGTTCAGATTATTGGCCCACTGGCTGCAGTATTGTCTACCCTTGACTGGCAGCAGCTCTCCTGGGTATCAGGCAGAGAAGTTCATTTCCTAACACCTGTTATCTGATTTCAGGAGAGGACAGGGATTGAATGTGGAGCCTTCTGCATGCAAAGTATGTGCTGTTCTTACCTCCCCCCGCCAAGACAAAATAAGTACACAAATTTACCTGCAACAGGGCCCAGAAAATCAGGACTGTCCCCAGTAAATAAGGTTATACTGCCATATTCCAGCTTCTTGGTCTTCAAAATGGCAGAATGGCACAAAGGGGCATTATCTTTGACACCCTTATTGAAGAGGTGCATTATTGGGGTAATAGAAAGCAGACTGGAGAACAAATACCTTCTCCAGTGGATTTTCATTAAGAGTTAGTATTAAATCTTTAAAGGCCTCCTTTTTTATTACATGGTTGGAGTTTATGTTGGTTCTCCCTCTGCCAAAATCCCCGGTTTTATTTTTTAATGCCAATTGATTTTTTTTTCCTGTACAAGGACTGAATAGCAGGTCCCAAAACCTGCTCTGTGGGGCTGGTGGAACAGATCCAGTGTGAATTGCTTCCTGGCTGCTGTCACCATTATGGAATCCAGTGGTCTGTGATTATAAAACCCTGGGAATGTTAGATTAGCAGCCTAATCCTACTGAAGGCTACAGAAACTCAAGGCTGGATATCTTTATCCCAGTTTTAAGCCGTTGCCCTTTGGGGGCCTCAATAGCAGGGTGGATGAGTCTGTACACGGTGAAGTCATTCCATTACTTTAAATAATCTCAGTGGAATTTGAGGGTATTTACATCTTGAACAAGCTCCAGTTCCTCTTGCTCAGGGGGTGGGAGGAGGAGGGGTATTAACATCTAAATATTATTACAAATTTCACTTAACGCAATTTTTACACCCATAGACAAATTAGATTTCCTCTATCGAAAGCAAAGTCTTACATTTGTAGAATGAGAAAGTATGCCGTAGCCAGTCTCAAAGGAGCCCACCCCCCTTCATCTCTGCATGAGTCACTGTTCTGGGCAGCCTTCTCTGAAGGCAGGTCATTATGCTGTGTGATTGAATGGTCCAGTTGCACCTGTTGCAGAGTTAGGGCAGGATTACTGGCTCTCTCTTTCCCCCACAGAGGGTGGTAGGAAGTGGTCAGGGGCCAGAGCAATCATGCAGAGGTGCAGCTGTCAGCCTCTTTTGTGGATGGATGCTTTAGGTTAAGAGGAGCCTTTATTTATTAATTTTATTAAACTTCTATTTCATCCTCCCCAGCAAAAGTCTGGCTCAGGGTGGTTCAACACAAATATAATTTGTACCGTAAAACTATTAAAACAGTTATTAAAACCAGCCCCTTAAAATCGATAAATAAGCATGTTTTCAGATGGTGCACTTGATTGTGACATACAGGCCACAGCAGGGCCTGCCATATTCCTTTAACAGAGGCTTAATGTGTTGTTGTTTTAGCAGATGATATTTACCTGCATGCAATAAAAAGCTTCGACTGCCCATTTCCTCACATTAAAGCCTCTACTGAAGGGACAGAACATGTTCTCCCAGGCCTGTTGGCAACCCTAGTGTTCCGTTAGGTGGAACAAACTGAGGCCCCCAAAAGGAGTCGCGTGTGTATAAATAATTTGGAAATTCCCACATGTGTACCCAGATCTTTCCTTCCATTATTCTTTAACCTTTCAGATGTTGAGCCGTCCAATTTCCCTCTCTGCCTCTCTTCCCATCCCGTTAAATGACTCAACTGGTCTCACGGTTCCACGCCTCTTAAAGCATGCTCAGTCCTCATCTGGTCGTTCTCCTTTGGTTAACGTTCATAGTTTTCTGCAGATTAGTCTCCAGATTAGTAGTGTTAGTTAATGGTTCAAGTGTTGAGACCCAGGTTCGAGTCCCCCTGCCATGGAAGCTTGCTGGGTGACATTGGGACCTAAGGCCAGTCACACTTTCTGCCTAACCTTCCTCACAGGATTGTTTTGAGGATAAAACAGAGGATAACACTTTGAATCCCCATTTGGGGAGAAAGGCAGGCTGTAAATGAAGCAAATTTATAGTAAATAATGTAAGTATGCCAGCCTTTTCTGTGAGTGATCCTGTTTTGCTATTTTCGTGATTAGCTAAAGGTACCCACTTTGCTGTTCGATATAGTATAAATATAGTATAAATAATGCTATGAAAATGATGGGCATGGTATAGCTAAAACTGAGCACTTCGAAGTCCCATTGGTAGGAGAGAGTTATAGGTATGCTTATTGATTTCATTGGGAGAAACCATTACGGTTTTAAAAGGGCTCCGTGCCCAGTGTCTTCATTTTGCTGCAGAGAAAAAAGACTCTCCCACCCACCCACCAGCAACTGACTTACACAGGTATGTTAAGAATGTAGCCAGATGAATTATGGCATAGCTCTTTTTAAATAAAGGAATTGGGGACACCTGGTACCCAATAATTCAGACAGTAAAAACTTAATGGAACCAGGATATGTAATTCAGGTTTTTTTTGTCAATTTTATCTGTCTTCATTTGCCCGGTCCATCTGTCCGTTACTATTTCCCAATGTATGTGACCAATACATAGTGTCCAGTGACTAGCCAAAATAATTTTTTTGAAAATTAGCTGTGCCACAGGTGACAGATCTAGAACGTGTTATTTTAATAGACCCTTTAATGCCTACCAGATTAATTGGCAGCTGTGAAGGAAACATAAAATGGTGGCTGCTCTGCCCCCTCCTGAAATCCTGAATGAATTTCCCATCTCATTTTATACTAAATACATAGTTTTCCTCTACTGTTTTTGAATATTGGCAGCATGCTGGTAGTTCTTGGAGAGTCTGGGGCTTGAACTGGGAATGTCATGTTTGGAAGCCAGGACCAAGGATAAAACAAGGCATTGTGAGACATGCGGGGCTGCTGGTGAGAGCAGCAGCCCTGCATCTGCCTAATAACATCTGATAAAGAAAACACACAACATGATGTCTTTGCGCGTAGAATTCCTGAACAAAATGGCAGCTTGCAGAGGGGACACAGGGCTGCCGCTTTTGGTGGCAGCTACATATCCCTCATATTGTCTAGCTTGACTTTTAGCACGGTGCACCCACAACCTGGAACTGTCTTTGGACTGGCCCCTGTGTGTGATAACGCAGGTTGAGTATCCCTTATCCGGACATCCAGACTGCTCCGAAAACCGGACCTTTTGAGCCGGCACGGAGGCATTACTCACAGGCCCTTGGCAGTGCCATAAATGGTTCACTGTACACAAAATTATTAAAAATATTGCTTAAAATTACATTCAGGCTATGTGTGTAAAGTATATATAAAACATATGTATGTGCAAAAATTCCAAAATATTCCAGAATACGGAAAGATCCGAAATACGGACCACTTCTGGTCCCAAGCAGTCCGGATAAGGGATAGTCAGCCCGTACTGTGAAGCCTCTGGACCTGACATGCATGGCCTGGGCAGCACTGCAGAATCTCCTTCCCGCTGCACTTCTGCTTCCTGCTGTTTTTAGCTCCTGCCCTCAGGGATACATCAGGGCTGGAGATTACAGGCATGGTCTGGGGGGAATGCAGACACCTTCCAACCCAAAGCCCCATCTTATCACAGCTGCCCGCAGCCCTGCCCTGGCCCTGACGGTGACTGAGGCTTGTCATTGACCACCTTTTGTTTCACTTATGACAAGATGATTGGAAGAAGGTAAACATTTAATGCTTAGTTGTGCTGATCTTTTGCTTTATGCACATCAGCAATTCAGCAGGCCCCTTCCCTGTCCTGGTCATATTTCCAGAGAAAAGATTAATGATGATAAAACAGTGAAGCCCCAATTTCCACTTGAGCCTTCCCAGCATTCGGATGGTATAAATAAGAACCATAAATCTGTTGTTCCTGGTTGCAGTATTCCCTTGGCATCCCGGCGGGAGCAAGGAATGGGTCCTTGGGCCTTGGTGGGGCAGAAACAACGGAGAGGGGGGAGATTCACTGTTGATGTAATGTTAATTCAGGCATCTCATTTACAGGGAAGGTGGAGAAGCAAGTGCTATTTATTCAACTCCATCCCTGGCTTCTAGTTCCTATCTGTGTGTCCCCTGCTGTGTTCCCCACTGTCAGAATTTAGATTGTAAGTGCCTTGAGGCTAGGGGCTTGTCTCTTCTGGCTGTGAAATTCTCTAAAGAACCCTGAGTGTGGATCCTGCTTTAGAAATAACGACCAAGAGTATAGGGGTTAGAATGCCAGACTGGAGACCTTTGGGTTCAGATCCCTGCTCAGTTTTGACGTTTACTTTGTGATTTTAAGCCTGTCATTTTCATCCACCTTAACCTGCAGCACAGGATGGTTGCGGGTTTCAAATGTAGGGTGGGAGAACCATTCACACCACCCTGAGCTTCCTGGAGGGGAGGGCAGGATAACAGTGCAATAGATGATACAAGTAGAGGGCCTCAAAACCCGTGGGGGGGAATCCCATCTCCCCTCCCCCATCATGGTTCAAGGCCTCCTCCTCCCCCCCAGCCCTACTGTATTGCCAGCTTGTGGGGGCGGGGGGGATCGAAAAGCCTGGAATGGCCCCTGGAATGGAATGTGGCAGTGGTGCAGCCAGGCAGCTGCTCCTGGCATCTGCTCGCGGCGCAGGTTGGCCTGGCCCAGTGGCCGATAGGCC
This sequence comes from Euleptes europaea, assembly GCF_029931775.1. Classification (NCBI taxonomy): domain Eukaryota; kingdom Metazoa; phylum Chordata; class Lepidosauria; order Squamata; family Sphaerodactylidae; genus Euleptes; species Euleptes europaea. Next base: position 39,972,363 of record NC_079325.1, on the reverse strand, counting down.
TGGCCCTGGCTCTTGCATTGGCGGCAACTGAAGAGCATTGTCTTTGCATGCGCAGACAATGCTTTTTTAAAAATTTGGGGGGATTTAACGCCCCCCAGTTGTTGTTTTTTATTTCAGGTTTTTCTGCAAACCAAGAGTGTCCCCTAAGTCTGCAGAAACATCTGTTGGTGGTCAATGTGCCCCCTATCTGCGAATTTAGGTATCTGCAGGCAGGGGGCACAGTTGGGAATTAGATATATAGATGTTTGTTTAAGCTACAGACCCACAACCCAAACTCTGACTGTTTGGTCCAGATTAATGCCATTGTGCATTGATGCAGCGTGTTGAAACGGCCAAGGGCGAAGTAAATCAGGAAAGCCTGTGGCTCCAGTGGTGGGGAAGCTGGGAACATTAAAACCCCTCTGCAGTTTAAAAAATACGAGTAGCTTAAAATAGCATCTTTATCCATTCTAGATTAAATGTTTCTCTCCCAACACAAACTTTGCGCATCTTTATGCCAGCTACGTTTCTCACTTTTTAATTAAGCCTTAATCTCCCTGGTGCTGAATAGATAACACTTTTTTTTTTTAACTGCAAGAGATTGCAATACAATCCAGTAGTACCCGGTTAATCCGCATGGATTCTCTCCCGGTAGCAGTGTTTCCAAAACTTTTGATGCCTGAGGCCCAGTTTTCTTCTGGATGGAAATTGGAGCTACACTTCATCCCTGCACTCAAAAAGAAGTGCACATTTTCTCAATCAGTTCCCCAAACAATAAGAAGGCTTGCAACTGTGGGATAGCTCAACTTACATCTAGGGCTACCTGATGCTGGCAGGTGAGAAGAACTTAGCAGTGCTACAGTGTATGTGCAGCATCATCTTTCACATTGACCCTCACACTCTATGCATGCACTGTTAGCACACCACACATCTGTAGGCATTGTGTTGGCTTGCTAAGATTGTCCGTGTAGTAGGATTGCATGTATGACAGCCCAGTTTTAAAGGAGATGCTGAATGTGTGCAAAATTGCACCAGTAAGATCTTCTCATCCTCTAGCAACCTGTTTTAATTAGGCCTCCTGGTATCCTACTCTGCCCTTTCACTGATTGGTGAGGGATCAGGGATAGGACTGTGCATTCTGGTTAGTACTGTGGTGTCTGGGATTCCCTCAACCTTAGGGGAATCCGTTTGTTGTCATTATGACATTGCTGCCCATGCATTGACAGAGAGGAGGAATGATAACTGGCTGGTGTCTTCTCCAAGGGCATGGAGCGGCTAATGTATCCAACATGGTGGCTTAATTTCCCAAGGATCATTTCAGCCTCTCTCACAGGAAAAGAATGGCTCCCAGCAACAGTTGGGGAATCACTGTCCAGTAGTTTCAAATGGTCCCATTTTTAAAAAAGGCTATTTTTTTATATTCTATTCAGACACCACCATAAAGCATGACATAATCAAACTCCATTAGTTATGACTTCTGAATAACTGCTGCTGAACAGACAAACCAGGGTTTATGCACGAAGCATGATTTGCTATCTGTTCCTGGTAGTCTTTAACGATATTTTATTGTACAATTCATGATTTATCATGGTGTCCAACTGCATCTACAGTTGTTTCCGGTGCATAGGTGTATATTTTTGTCCACTTATCAGTTAAGGCCAGTTTACACACTAGCTATTTTAGGTGTAGGTTTAGATTTGCCTTGTGGTTGTGACACAGGCTGGAAGGGACACAGCCAACACCTGCCCAGTGGGAAAACTTGAAAATACTGTTCCACGTGTGTGGTCAATTACATGTATGTATTAAAATAGTGAAAGTCCAAGAGGGTGGACTCCTGTTTAAACAGATTGTGTTCCCCAGAGCTTGAAGTATTGCTAGAGTAAGAGGGTTGGATCTGAAGGAGCCTGGTGTCAGCAGAAGGGGCTTCTTGTACTGAGGAAAAGCACCACTGCTAGTGGAATGGCTCCAAAGGATCCGACTCAGGTGTGTGTGTTTTTAACTATTTCCCAGAGTGCTTCTGTCAAATTAGACGTGATGCAGTGGATCTTAATAGTACCCTTCAACGTGTAGCATCTGCAAAAAGCAGGGGGAGTATGTATCAGGGCCACACCATTGGGGGAAAAAAGGGGTTAACCACGCCACACCATTTTGCAGGCTCCAGTTAGGATAAAAGCAGGCACAGCATGGGGGCATATTACTTTTCCCCACTGGGGCTTAAGGCAAGCCAAGGATGGGGAACCTCTCAATGGGAAACCACTGTGATTTAATGGGAGCACAGAGCTAGCTGCAGAATGCAGTGCTGGATACAGGTTTCATTTTCCTGAGAATTCTAACATCTAATTTTCTCCTTCAAACCAAGTTTCCAGCCCCTGTGATTTTGAGGGTAATGTTTGAAAGCAGATGGGCTGAGCCTAGTGAATGCTCAGCCAGAGGAGCTGCCGAAAAAGATTATCAGTGGCTTTTTGTTGCCTTGCTTATCCCCTTCTCCTCCTCCTCCTAAACTACCCTCGGCAGATGATATTATGTGAAACGAGAAGTATTGGGGGAAATGTACATAATTTATATAAGTCGCACTGTCCATCTTTTTGCAGAATTTGGAACTACTCTGCACTAGAACATCACAGTTCTTAGCCAAACAGCTTTGGCTACATTGCTACATCAGAGTGTCCTGTACTGGGGTGGAATATCGCTTATTTGGTTTTGCTTGTTGCTCAAACACAGCTCGAATTCTCTCCTACCAACAGGGCCATGTTGGAACAACCGCCACCAAAAAAATTGACGTCTACCTCCCGCTGCACGCCAATCAGGACAAGCTGCAGCCCATGACCGTGGTGACGATTGCCAACGCCAAGGTCCATGACTTGATCGGGCTTATCTGTTGGCAGTACACGAGCGAAGGACGGGAGCCCAAACTGAAGTAAGCCCCTTCTTCACCTCCCTCTCGGTCTCTAATTTTTCTCTCTCTCTTTTCCACAACCACTACTGCATAATGAAATGGATTTCCACATCAATATATTTTTTTTACAGATAAATCTTGCCAGAACACCTCCACATTTATCAATATTTCCTTCCAAGCTATGCATACATCTATTAAATTACTGGGTACTGTGTAATGACAAGCATATGAAGCCGGTGTTGTATAAATGAATCATAATTTTGAGATTCTCTCCCTTTTTGGGTGTCTTGTTTGTTTGTTTATTTTAAAAAAAGATAAATCATGTCAGCTTCAGTGTCGCCAACATGTGTTACATTTTTATGTCCAATCTGCTTTTTTAAACTACCCTTTAATGGCCACGTGGGTTAATTGCAACGTGCTTTCCTGAGACATGCTTTTCCTCTGCATTAAATTTAGAGGCCCGGGGAATTAGGGGGGTCTGAAGCATTAGCAAAAGACAGTTGGGAGGAGGGGCTTGATAGAGGTTTACAAAGTTCTGCATCGTGTGGAGAGGGCAGAGGGAGAGGACTTTTCCTACCTAACAGTAGAACTCAGCCCGACTCCATTGTGGCGCTGATGTTTAAACTGGGTCTTTGGCTTCTATCTTTGAAACGTTGGCTCGCTAGGGATCAATCTTGTGCTATGCTGGCACAAGTGCATTGCTTGTATAGCAGTTTTGCATGCATTAAGGGCCTGCTGGCAGTGAAACTGGGTGCGCATTCAAGATCACACAGCATTGTGATTCAGTGAGGTCCTAGTTTTCCAAACTGATAACCACGGCACATTTTCCTTTGACTTAAAATTGCAGGCTGTAAGAACGGGAGCAAGTTTGAGAGGTTTCAGTTTAGGAAAAAGGGCTGTTTTTTTAGGGTGTAGGGGACATGGTACCCAGTTTGCTGGGGGTAAAGGGAAGATGACTGGGGAAGGCACTGGCAAACCACCCCGTTAACAAAGTCTGCCTAGTAAATGTAGTGATGTGTCGTCACCCCATGGGTCAGTAATGATCCGGTGCTTGCACAGGGGGCTACCTTTACCTTTAGGGGACATGGTATAAGTTTATCAAATTATGCTTGGTGTGCAGAAAGATGGGCAAAGAGAACTTTTTCTCCCTCTCGTAATACTAAAAGATGTGACTTTTGTTACGTATGCCTTAGTGGCATAGTGGCTTGCTGACCAGCATCCTAGCCTCAGGAGCTGGAGTTTTCAGTTCTGGCCTGAGAGTCACTAATGATTCCAAAGTGCTTTCGGTGGGATGTTTTGCTTTTTTACCAGGAATCACTATCTCCACTAATGGCATGCTCAAACCCCTTGTGTATGAAACATATATTTCTTCTGTTATTCCTCATCTCAGTGGCTCTTCTTTCCACCCGCTGGACTTATTCCCTCCCCCAGTTTTTGAAATTCCATCACCTTTTATCTCTCCCTTTTGAGATTGTGTAGCGGAGTATGTGTTTCTCCCCCTCCAGTAGTAACAACAACCCTGTGAGGTAATTAGTCTGGGAGGGAGAGACTGACCAAAGGTCACTCGCTGAGCTTTGTGACTGAGAATCTGAACCCAAGCCTCCCCAGTTTACGATGGGTAGCTGTTTTAGTCTGTCAATAGCAGTAGAAAAGAGCAAGAGTCCAGTAGCACCTTAAAGACTAACACAATTTCTGGCAGGGTGTGAGCTTTCGTGAGCCACAGCTCACTTCTTCAGATACTGGAGAAGTGAGCTGTGGCTCACGAAAGTTCATACCCTGCCAGAAATTGTGTTAGTCTTTAAGGTGCTACTGGACTCTTGCTCTTTCCCCCAGTTTACGTTCAGCATTCTAGCTACTGATCCAGGCTGGCCCTCCCGCACTTCCTAGAAGGGGGAAAAAATCTTTCGCAAGCCATTGGTGGCTTGTACATTTGCTTAAACTGCTTCCATCCTGTAGCTTAAAATTAATTTCCAGATCTGTTTAGCAATGAGGGGAGGTCATAACAAATTCGACCCCACTGCAGGGAACGGGAGTGTTTACAGCAGCCAACAGACCAGGATTACTCCCTTGTTAGCCACCAGTTTAGTGAATTTACAGGTTACATTAAGTTTAATGTGTCATTATTACCTGTTTGGTATAATAAATATCGTAGTCATGACAGTGTGGGGATAGATCACCTGGAGTTAGCACTCTTGGTGAGCTGAGTTGCAACCGAAGGTATGCGGATTAATTGGGAAAATTGCAAATCAGGTAGTTGGCGAAATAATTCATTGTCACATCCAATCAATAAACTTTGTAAATCAACTCATTTAATTCCACACAAAAAATGATCTATATAGATCAAGCAACCAATTAAACAATTAGCATGTGCTTTGCTATTAATTAATTTAAGCGTCACTCATGCAATTAAAACTTCCAAATTTAAACTGCCGAGTTTAGAAACCCTGGCTCCTTGTGATCAGTTAGGCTGCTCTCCGCCATCAAACTAGAAGGAGGCAAAATGCAGTGGTCCAGTTGAACGGATTGGAACAGATCTTTTTAATTGTCGTGTTAAGAAACAAATGAGAAATGTTGCAAGACCACCAAGGTTCAGATCACCATTCTGCCATGGTAATTTGCTGGGTAACCATGGGCCAGGTCACCTTCTCTCAGCCTGACCTACCTCACAGGGTGGTGGTTGTAAGGGTAGAATGGAGGTGGGGAGAACAAAGTTGCTTTGGGTCCCTGTGGGTGAGAAAGGCAGGGTATAAATATATGGATGAACACCAGATTGGGAGGTCACAAGCAGAGGATGAACTATTGAGAAATTCGCTCTCCCCCCCTTCCCATAAGCGCTGTAGCTTGTGACTGCTGAGCTTGTTAGACAAATAGCTTCCTTCTCACCTAGTTCTCAGCCTCAACAGTCTAGAATCATGGAGTTGGAAGGGGCCATACAGGCCATCTAGTCTAACCCCTTGCTCAATGCAGGGTCAGCCTAAAGCATCCATGACAAGTGTTCATCCAGCCGCTGCTTGAAGACTGTATATATCCATCCCACAGTTGCCCTTTAGGCACTGAGTGCTAACTTCCTGATTTGGGTGAGTGGACAGCAGCTCATCTAGCCCTGAGCCTGAGGAATGGCATAGGGAAGAAGTTGCAGGTAGCTGAGTTGGTCCGAAGCCAAGTCCAAAAGTAAAAGGCCCATCATACTTTTTGTTTGGACCAAACTAAGAGTACCCCAATCAGTGTGCAGGTTCTCAAGTTCTCCAGCACTATTACACAGCTTTTGTTGTTACGGAAAGTGTGCTTTTTACACACACGCCCCACGGCTGTATTGGGATAGAAGGGGGGTACGAGTATGTGACCGGGTATGTATGTCTTGCCATTTCTCCTGCTGGCTTTGCCTCACCCCAGCCCGCCCCAGTCATGTGGACATAAGTCATCAGCAAAGGAATTCTCTTGGTGGTGGTGGTGGTAAATGCCATCAAGTCACAGTGGACTTATGGTGACCCCAAGAGAGATGGTGGTTTGACATCGCCTGCCTCTGCATAGTGACCCTGGACTTCCTTGGTGGCCTCCCATCCAAGTACTAACCAGGGCCAACCCTGCTTAACTTCTGAGATCTGATGAGATGACACTCGCCTGGGCCATCCAAGTCAGGGAATTCCTTTGCCCATGATTTAAGAGACTCTTTTTGCTGCACATATTTCAGCACTGTAACTGAAGTTGAAAAGAGACAAATGCAGAACTGGCCCTTACGTTCTCTTGCAAGATTTGAATGCTCTTGGTACAGGGAGAGGCTGTGGCTCCGTGTTACAGTTCATGCCTGACATGCAGAAGGTTAATGGATCTCAGATAGCCTTAGCTTGAAATCCGGGGAGGGGAACCTGCTGTCAGCGAGAGTGGATAATCCTGGGCTAGGCTGACCAGGGTTTTGATTTGTTACGAGGCAGCTTCATATATTCACCTTTTGATTTGTTTCAGCGACAACGTCAGTGCTTACTGTCTCCACATTGCCGAGGACGATGGCGAAGTGGACACGGATTTCCCACCTTTGGATTGCAACGAACCCATTCACAAGTTCGGCTTCAGCACACTGGCACTGGTCGAGAAGTACTCATCACCTGGCTTGGCCGCCAAACAGTCGCTCTTTGTCCGAATGTGAGTTCTGTTTTCTGCTTTACCTGCACTCTTGGGCCACAGTCTCTCTCTCTCCCCCCCCTACCCAGGTGCTTCCTTTCTTAACCACTGGCAAGGCAGCGAGCAACACAGAGAGTGGGTGGAGATTTATTCCTTGAGCGTAGCTGTCCTGTCCCTGACCATTCTGTTGCCCTTGCTGTTCCCCTTCTACCTGGCTATGTTTCTTCAGAGGAAGGAACCTTACAGCAAGAGGTTGGGAGCAATAAAAGTGGTGGATGATTCAGGACTGCTTTATAGGAGCAGCCATCCAGAGGAGACTTTCCTCCCCCCCACCCCAGACCAGTGGTTCAAGTATTTTGCCCCCAGGGTGTCTGAAATCTGTACCAAGAAAAGCAGGAGCCTTCAGCCAGCATAGGTTATGGTATGTGTGCATTTTCTTATATCTGTCTGTTATGTTTTTACCCCACCCTTCTTCCAGAGAGCAAATTATCCAAATTTATATATAATGGCTTATTGTGCTTGAGGGATCTTTCCATCCCTGAGCTGTGGGGGAGGTTCAGGGGGCTGTGCTTGCTTGCATCATCCCACCCACCCCCACTCCTTTTTCCCGTCTCTGCCACCAGAATTCTAGCTCAGCCTCACCTCTGGCTTCTGAGGTTTTGCAAGGCCCTGCCTCAGGCGATTTCAAGTTTATCTCTGCAGTCCGAAGGATTAGAAACTTTTTTTAAAAGTAGTATCCTCAGGATGGTGTCTAGGTCTCTGTGGTTGCCAATATGCAACTTTTACACAGTCTTGGCTGCAATGTATCACAAGCAGGTAAATGGGCACAAAGGAGGTGAATTGGCAAAATGAATGTGATGAAGACGTACATTTCTGACAATTGAAAAATCTTGTTCGCTTGGTACCAGCGTTATCCTTCCAGTCTACTTTGCATGCATGTGCAAGAAAAGTATAATAAGGTTTCCTGGGAAATGGAGTCTCAGTTGGGCTTCCCCCTTCTTATGGCATAAGGCTACAGGGTGAGTTGGCTCACCCCACAGTTTAAATTGAGCAACACTGATCCATGTTACTTAAAAGTCAGAGCTCCATTTTAAGAATCTGCTTCTAGCTAGGCCTGTTTTGAAGAGCAAAATCACACCACAACATCAGAAGCAAAGTTTGTGTTGGCATGAGTTTAAAACTTGACTTCAGTTGTAAAACCCATCTGTGAATGACATATGAATATGACACATAAAACATTTGGTATATGTGTATTAAACGTCCTTTCCATTCTCTGGCAATTACAAAGATTTTCACTGTCCTGGTGAATTCTGGCCATTGGAATGGAACAAGCACATAACTCAGTGTTTGCAAATCTGACTTGATTTCCCTGTTGGCAAGGGCCATGTCTGGAGAAAAGCAAAGATTTTCCGTGTGTCTGTGATGAAATGACAGAAGTAAGAGATAAATGGATGGCTCCCTTATCTACCTGACGCACAGTTAAAAAAAAAAAGATCCTGATAAATCTGGGGGCTGAAAACTTGGCCCTCGGGCAAGTTGTGGCCATACTAAACTTACTCGCATGTGCTTTTAAGGCAGAACATGTCCCCTTCAAGGCCAGAATTAACTTTTCTCAAGCCAGAGGTACAGTATGATGATGACCTTTGACAATGTAGCCTTTTCCTTCAATCAAAATGGCGCATGCAAAGCACTCTGTTTTCTGTTGTCTCAGCAAGGTGCAAACAATAGCCTCACATGACATGAACTTTTCAAGAGACCTGCTGTTGTAAACTAGATTGTTCAGTGATTGTTTATTCACAGCCTTTTTAAACTTTCTGTTTGCTACTAGTGATCTGAGAGTTGTTTTGGAGCTGGTGTTATTTTATTTTTTTAACCTCTCCCCTGCTCCCCAGCATGGAGTCATCAGTTCTGGTGCCTGAAGAAGTAGAATATTTAAAGGAACTTGTAAAGTTCAAAGTTTTTTTTTAATGCTAAATCACTTACACCTCTGATGTAAATGTATGAAGCGCCTTTATGCTAAGTCAAACTGTCTGTTCACTTGGCCTAATTCTGCCTGCAAGGTGTTCCCCTGCTCTCCTCCTAAGATCCAAAGATTGTACTTTGGACGAACTACCTACAAAGCCACGTGTACTGCCCCTGAGTTATGACCACCCATCCTTCACTCCATGTGACAGAGACTTGGCAAATCTGTATGGGAAAGGAATTCTATATCCTTCCATCTTTGCGAACTCCAGCTTATTTTAGCAATTTAATAGTCCCTCGTTACCGCAGAACAATCATGCTTGCTCACTTGAATGCCACCCCTTCTGCGGTGATATGGGAACTTATTTTATTTAGGTAGCCTTTGTCCATGTGATCTGAAGAGAGTGGATTCATTATCCCACATGATGTTGGAAAGCCCCCAATACAATGGATTACTCCTATCTTAATCAAGTTACCTGCCACTGTAACAAAAGATAAAACATTCCCCTTTTTGTTGGTGGATAGAGACCCAAGAACAACATTGGCGGTAGCCAAGTATCTATCCACCATATTTTCCTTAAAGAAATAAAGGTTCCCCTTTTACTGCTTAAGACCTTTTGGTCAAGAGAGCTTGAAAGAAGGAAGGAAGGAATTCTGTATCTGTTGGCCATCCACAGGGGGACTCTGTTCTACATTCCCATTCAGTGGTGGCACCCTAAAAATAATTGAGGGCATTCGTAATCCATCTAAAAGATTGCAGTGGAGAGAGAACTAGTCTTTAAAGATATGTGAGAGCCTGAACTGTTTAGACCCTTTTATTAAAAGCCAGCTCTTTGAGTCATGGCCTGAAGACAATGATAGCATGGTCACAGACACTACAACGCAAATATCACATGACAGATCAGCAGCACTTGTCAAGGCAGGGAGGGTGCAGTTTATACCATTTCTGCTAGCAGCTGCATGCGGGCAGATTCAGTGGTAGACCACATGCATTTCATGGAGGCGGTCCCATATTTAAGCCGCAGTATCTCCAAGTAAGCAGTGACCTCGAAGAGCTATGCCTAGCCAGAGACAACAAAACAGTCTGCTGGCTGGACCAGTGGTCTGACTTGTTATAAGTTAAATTCATACATTCAGACTTGACTAAAGGAGCCACGAGCCATTGCTCCCTGCTGCACAGATTAACCACAGTGTTAGATAGACATCATTGGCCCTGCGTTTGTGTTAGATCTGATCTCTGAGGTGCCATAACTGGCCCAGCTAACAATTATGGAGCTTTGTTGGGGGATCACGATTTGGCAGCAGCGGCTTGCAGAACTTTGTGCGGCAAAGGCGCCTGCCAAAGCAAACTCTCAGCCATTGAAGTTTGCTTGTAAATACCCGGTGGCAGAGGTTGGGAGTAGCCCACAGTGAGTTTAATATTCCGAGCTGAGAGTAAATGTCTTTGTGGTTATGGAGAGTAGTAAATAATTGAGTTTGATTAGGGAGAGGCACCTCATTATCCCCCCACCTGTGCCCAGCTGGTAGGGGAGGGTCGAAATGAAGCCATTAGCTGTCTCTCTTACTGGCATCTCCAAGCGCTCAAATACATCTGTGTCTTATTTTCTTTTCTGGCACAATCAGTCGAGCAAGCTAAGCAGGCATGACCGAATTTGGCAAGTTCCAAGGACTCTGGCAAAGTTATACAAGGAGAAGACGGAGGGCAGCCATTCTGGCTTTGGAAGTGGCCATTAGTCTAGCGAGCTGATGGGTTTTGGAATGGGACAAAAAGGAGCGACTTTGGTCCGGAGCTCCCCCCAGCCAATTGCATTGATTCTTCAGCAGGATTTTTCTAAACTGAGTCTAACCTAGTGCTTGCCACCCTGAAAGTTGGTGACAAGAGGGACTGCTGGACTCCTCCTCGGCAGTTCTTGGGGAGGCCTGTTCAGGTTTTCCCCCATTCTGCACACACATTTTGTAGCACAATTGCTTGGTGGCTCCCAGGCTTGAATACTCAAGGCCTTCATCCCGCCTAGAGGTTTTGTTCGTAACATAGCATGAGTGTAGTCCCCAACCAACATAACTGTGAAAGGAATGAGTGCAGAACTAAACTTCAGGTAAAACATCGGCTGTCACTGAAAATGTAGTGGCCCCCTCCTCTTCTCAGTAAAGTGGAGCAAAAGAAGTATGATGGAACGTTGTTGTGTCTTGAGTACTTCTGTTCTTCTTTTCACACCAGCAGTAGACAGTGACAGCAAGTGGCATCAGGGAGATGCACAACATGATGGCAGCAGTTATAGGCTGAGTATCCCTTACAGGAGCCCCGTGGTGCAGAGTGGTAAGGTGCAGCAATGCAGTCCAAAGCTCTGCTCATGACCTGAGCTCGATCCCGACGGAAGTCGGTTTCAGGTAGCCGGCTCAAGGTTGACTCAGCCTTCCATCCTTCCGAGGTCAGTAAAATGAGTACCCAGCTTGCTGGTGGTAAAGGGAAGATGACTGAGGGAGGCACTGGCAAACCACCCCGTAAACAAAGTCCGACTAGAAAATGTCAGGATGTGACATCACCCCATGGGTCAAGAATGACCCGGTGCTTGCACAGGGGACCTTTACCTTTTATCCCTTATCCGGACAGCCGATATCCAGACTGAACCGAAAACCGGACCTTTGAGCCGGCATGCAGGCATTACTTCACAGGCCCTGAGCAGTGCCATTGATGGCTCATTGTACACAAAACTGTTAAAAATATTGTTTATAATTGCATTCAGGCTATGTGTATAATAATAATAAATTTATTTATGGCAAAGGCCAGAATAAAATGACCAGGCTATGGGTATAAAGTATATATAAAACATTTTAAAAAATTGCGTTCAGACTTGGGTCCCATCCCCAAGATATCTCATTAATGTATATGCTAAAATTCCAAAATAAATACGGAAAAATCCGAAATAAGGACCACTTTTGGTTCCAAGCAGTTCTGATAAGGGATACTCAACAGAACTAGTGCAGCAAGGATGATCAGGGGCCTGGATACCAGGCCCTATGAGGAAAGGCTGAGGGAGTTGGGAATGTTTAGTCTGGAGAAGAGGAGGTGGGGGGGGGTATGATTACTCTGTTTAAGTATTTGAAGGGCTGTCACTTAGAGGAGGGCAGCGAGCTGTTTCAGTTGGCAGCAAAGGCTAGGACTCGCAATAATGGGTTTAAATTGTGGGTGGAAAGGTACCGGCCGGATATTAGGGAAACATTTTTTACAGTAAGTTGTTCGACAGTGGAATCAGCTACCTAGGGAGGTGTTGAGCTCCCCCTCACTGGCAGTCTTTAAGCAGAGGCTGGACAAGCACTTGTCAGAGATGCTGTAGGCTGATCCTGCATTAAGCAGGGGGTTGGACTAGATGGTCTGTATGGCCCCTTCCAACTCTGTGATTCTATGATTCAGGGTTGCTGTTTCCACCAGCAGCCCTGCGTGTTTGTCTGCATGTTAACATCTGAGTCAGATGCTAAACCTGGAAAACCCAACTTGTTTCAAGATTTAAAAAAAAATTCTTCCAGGGAAAACTCAATTCAAATTTTGCATCTTAATCAAGAGTGCAATCAATATATCAGATGCTCTTTGGCCTGAGAACTATATACAGCTCAACAGGAGCTGTATACTTGACAGACATCAGTCTGACACTTGTAGTTCAGAGGGGGAAAGGCAAGTGTATGGCTGCATAGTTCTTGCAACAGTTTCGTGCTGGAACATGTTGGGTGATTTAATTCTGATCTGCATTTATTATCTCTTCTGATGTTCTAATGTCATCTATCTTTTTGCTACATATTGGAGGATGGCTGAAAGAACAATTGGGGGGGGGTATTTTCTATGGTTTTAAAAAGTGCCACCTCCCAGAATTATTTTTTGGCAATTCACAAAAATGTTAATGAAGTCACTTGACTTCATTTGCCCTCAGTGATGTCGTCATGTAGCCAAATCGTATTGGCCCTGTAGCACAGTGACATGATCCCATTTAGTATGTGATCCTTGCCTGGCTACAATCAGCCTTTTGACCATCAGGCAAGAGATCGTTGCCTTTGATGGTTTTCTAAATTAGAAAGGCACAGCATAAATCTCCTGAACAAATAAATTCCAATGAAGTAAGCATGCTAGTTTGTGGAAGAAAAAATGAAAAACTTCTGTGGCGCTTTAAAGACTGACAAAATTAAAATTAAACTTTCAAAATAAATGAAATAAATAACCTTAAGGAAGTATTTCTTCACACAACGCATAGTTAAATCCCTGCCCCAAGATATGGTGATGGCTACCAACTTGGAAGGCTTTAAGAGGGGAGTGGACATGTTTATGGAGGGGTATTCATGGCTACTAGTCATGGTGCATACCCATTCTCTCTCGTATCAGAGGAGCATGCCTATTATATTAGGTGCTATGGAACACAGGCAGGATGCTGCTGCAGTTGTCTTGTTTGTGGGCTTCCTAGAGGCACCTGGTTGGCCACTGTGAGAACAGACTGCTGGACTTGATGGGCGTTGGTCTGATCCAGCGTGGCTATATTCTTAACCAAGGGAGAAAATTGTGTCAAAACCACCGCAGTTAGGGGACAAAAAGGCAAAGAAGGGACTATTTTCCTCCAATGCAAGTGTTTTTCTGGAAATGTGCTTCCTCCTGCCTAATAAAACTGGAGGAATACAGATTAACGGTTTCCATTATAATTAGACTTTGGTTCTGTCACTGACGTGGATTAGAACCCTTCATACAAGCATACGTGGAAAAAGCTAGAGGGTGTGACCCCTGCTTTAGTCATTGTTCAACTATTGTGAATATCAGGGATAGAGCTGAAATAAGCAATAACTGATCCATGATTTCTAGGCTTGATCAGATCAAAATTCCATGTAAGCTAACAACCAGTGGAGAGTATGTGTGAGAATATTCTGGAATCTAAAAGTTCTGTACTTGTATAGAATTCCTGGATACCCCTACCCCAGATGAAGCCTGCTCAGTAGTCAGATTAACTTGAATCTGCAATTTTCTGCCTAAGGCACCAAAATATCTTGGGCCAGTCCATCACTAGTAATTACTGCTTCTTCCATGTACTCTAATACTTTCTCACACGACGCATACGCACACCTTTCATATTCCATTCTTGTTCTGTTTCTGATCTTGAGGGTCTCCCTGGAACTATAAGATAGGGTATAATTTTTTTTAAAAAATGAAAAATACCGTCACTGAGCAAAAGCACCCACTGGGAAGTTTCTACTGCTGTGTGTCCACGATACTGAAACGAGCTGAACTTTTATCTGGAACTTGGACTTCTGGCCAATGTTCTCCTCACCAGTGGGCTTGAGCCATAACAGGAATGTTTTGTGCACAGATTTAGAAAGAGAAGAAGGAGCAGGTCTTACTTTTTCCCTCTCTTGTTTTTCCTCTGTTAATGGATTTGGCCAAGCCAAACCCAAGGGTGAGGTGCCATGCATTTTTTCCGAGGCGCCGGAGTTCTCATTCGGCTCTCTCTCTCCCGTTTTTTCATTTTCCCTCTCCTGAACCTTGCCACCCTGGCTCCAGCGTCGAGGCTGTAAAGGAAGATGGAAAGCCAAGTTACCTCAGAATGATCACTATCATTAACATTCACGGGGGGTTCACTCATCATTCCTGACTGCACAGACATGGCAGCCGCTATGAAGCGTCCACAGGTGTAGCACGATGATACATATTACATTGTGCCACAATGGATTTATGTATTCTGTAACAAAAGAAAAGTGTAATGAAAAAATACAGAAGGTAATCCTTTATTCCTCCACCGTGCAATTTATCAGTAATGCCGGCGGATGATAAGTGCCAGGGATTTTCCTTTGCTTGATTTAACCTTGTCACCCAGGTATGTTTTCGTAAAATGATTGGGAGGGAAGAGGGTTAGGGGGAAGCCAACAGAAGGGGTTTCTCCTGGTCCAGTGTTTAAAAAAATATATACAGAGCGAAGAAAGTGCTGATCTTTAATTGGTGAGATGATACCCGTGGTCATATTTACTCAGAAAAGACACCTCATAATTTTTGTTCCCTTTTGCTTAATACTAGAACTCGGGCCAGGCAATGAAACTGATTTGTAGTAGTGTCAAGGTTGACAAAAGGAAGGAGATAAGTCATCACACAATGGGTAATTAACCCATGGAACTCAGCACGTCAAGACATGGTTGACAGCTATTACCTTATTTTTCTTTAAAAAGAGGTTAGTGCAAATGCAGTGTTTAGTAGCCTTGATAAAAGAATGTAAGATCACTGCTGGATGAGACCAATGGTCCATCACTGCTGGATGAGACCAGTGGTTCAGCATGTTTTCCAAAGTGCCAGCCAGGTGCCCCTAGAAAACCTGCAAGTAGGCTCAATGCTTCCTCCTTTGTAGTCCCCAGCAGCTGGTATTCAGAGGTAGACTGCCTCTGGCCATGCCATTGATAGACCCAACCTCCATTAATGTGTCTAGTCCCCTTTCATAAAGGCCTTTAAGGTGATGATAAGGTAAAATAAGGGTAGTGTACCTCTAAGTACTAGATCCCAGGGATAAAGTACAGGATATGGCTGTTTCTGAGCATTATATGTGTCTTGTTTCTGAGCATTACATGTATCTGCCTGGTTGGAAGACCACTGGATTAGGAAGTTAATTCTGATGTTATCAAGGGATTTCATGTTCTCTCCTGAGTTTTTGACATCCTATACTCTCCACTTGTGGGTCGGGGCCTTGCTGTGGGAGGGAGGGGTGTCACAATCTCCAAAATTGGCTTGAGTGGTTTTTACCGGGCACTGTCAGCTTTAATGGCTAGAACTTTTTTTAAAACTGCTGCTGAGAATTCTCTGCCTTACCACCCATTCCACAGTGATGCTGGGCAGTTTCAGAATTGTGTCATGTGCATGTTCTGCACAGACCCATCCAGTGGCTGATTTCTACTGAACATATTTGTTAAATTATTCAAGTGCCTAATGTGCCAGGCCCTGTACAACTTTTTAAAGTCCACAATCTAACAAATAAGATGTGAGGAGAGAATAAAGAAAGAGAACGGATAATTTAAAAACTGTCTAGAAAGTGCTATTAACATAGATCATGGATGATCACCTTCTGGGGCTCAGGTGCTGCAAGTTGCCGAGGTGTCTGGATTTTGTGGCTTGCCTAGGAAGGAACAGGAGAGCTTGTGGGAGCTTGACCATGGTTTGGTGCTATGTGAATGAGCCAGGAAGACTTGCTCTTCCCTCTCACACAGCACAGTCTAGTGAGTGTTCTCAGTTTTCCTTTACATCCAAGCTTGCAAACAATGTGTTTTTGACTGCCTTGCAAACTGTGTCTTGTTTCTCATTTGGAATCCAGGTGCAAGTCCATAGTTTGTCAGTTCAAATGAAGAAGTGAGCTGGGGTTCACGAAAGCTCATGCTCTGCCAGAAACTGTTAGTCTTCAAGGTGCTACTTGTCTCTTGCTCTTTTCTATTGCTGTTGGCAGACTAACACTGCTACCCATTGAGTCCAAATGTAATGGCAGACCATGGTGTGTTGAAACCCAGGATGTGCAAGGGGAGGTGGAGCATGTGAGCACCATTGCCAGGCTTCTTAAGGTACCATCAAACCGTGGTTTGGCATCATGTCTGAACGATGCCCACCATGCACGCCTCTGTACTCCCACCTGCCTCTTTTGCTGTATGTTGTTACCTGCTTCCAGCTACTAAAGAAAAGAGGCAGAATAATTCCAAGGCATGGAGCGTAGGTAGGGAGTGTGTAGAGTTACGCACTACACTTCGCTGGACTTGACCTGTGGCGCAATAGTCAGAAAGACTGGCAGTCACCGCATAGATAGAAACTCCTGGTGACTGCCAGATTTTAAGATTGGACGAGAGAGAGAGAGAGAGAGAGAGGCCAAAGAGCAATTTTTTTACAAGGCTTGAGAGAAAGTAGCAGCTTGACATACAAAGTGGGTTAAAATCCAATGGCAAGGGAAGGTGAGAAAGAGGGACTGAGGAGGCAGCGTAGAGATTTGCAGCTCAACAGGGGTTAGCTGAATCAGAAGAGAGGGAGCCTGGGTAAGATCTGAAATGCAGAGGTTGCAGTAGGAGGAATTGCAGGGAGTTTCAAGCCAGGGCCCTCCACTTGCAAAACCTTAGCAAGGCTGTGAACGATGGGAAGTTTCGGACGGCATTGATTCATAGGGTCGCCGTAAGTCGGAAGTGACTTGACAGCCCTTAGCCACCCACACACAAGCCCCTTAACATCTTCCACAGTGAAAAATAGGGACCTTGAACCATGCCAGTAATGCCACAGAAACCCAGTGCAAACTCTGAAGTGGCAATGCCATGTTCTTCCAGCACACAGCCCCCAAGCTAGACCCTGATTGTCAGCCCTAGACTCTTGACCAACGTGGGCCTGCCTGGCCTGGCTCCAGGACAAACATCCCAACGTTTACAATCTCAAGCTGCACTTTCTATTCCACAGCCTTTGCCAAGGCCTCTCTTTACTGAACAGCTCCACTAAATATAGTCAAACGTGCGGGGCTTTCTCCCCCTGGCACTTCCCTTTCCCCCCTTATTTCGCTTTGATCAGTTAAAATAAACTTTTCAAGATTGGTTCTGGGACAGGCTCCAGGTTCTGAGGTAAAGGATGGCCGAGGTTCAGCCATGATTCAGAGTTGCTCGGAGCAATTAACTTGACAGTTCTCAGAGGCCACGGAGCTCACAGAGGACAGGCGTCTCCAAGTTAATATAGAATTGAATCCAGCAGCAGGGTTTTTTTGAGGGGGGTGCAGATTGCTCTTGAAAAGGGGCTGTTTATCCGAGTCATGGATATGGGGGAGGGAAGCATGAATGCTGGGAAGAGTTTTTCAGTAACGTTTCAAAAAGCCAAGTTCATTGCCATTTCATGTTTGTCCTTCCTGTCTTCTCCTTTTGGTGTTACTTGAAGAGCCTTCAAGGCCAGTT
The DNA here is from genome assembly GCF_029931775.1 of Euleptes europaea. Lineage (NCBI taxonomy): Eukaryota > Metazoa > Chordata > Lepidosauria > Squamata > Sphaerodactylidae > Euleptes > Euleptes europaea. The sequence goes on along the minus strand of NC_079325.1, from coordinate 39,954,494 downwards.
GGTATGATCAGCAGAATCAAAGAGGGGTATTTTTTTGGACCGAACTAACTTGGAGGGAGAATTCGTCCCAGGAATGCTTCCTTGTTAGGGGAAAAAACAACAACCCTGCAATTAGGGGGAAAGCATGTCAGGAAGTTGAGGAGGGACATAATTGCTCTCTTTAAGTATTTGAGAGGCTGTCACTTAGAGCAGGGCAGGGAGCTGTTCCTGGTGGCAGCAGAGGATAGGACTTGCAATAACAGGAATATATTTCGGGCGGAAAAGTACCAGCTGGACAGTAGGGTGTTTTTTTTTTACAGTAAAGGTAGTTCAGCAGTGGAATCACTGGCAGTTTTCAAGCAGGGGCTGGACGAACACTTGTCAGGGATGCTCTAGGCTGATCTTGCATTGAGCAGGGTTTTGTGCTAGGTGGCCTGTATGGCTCCTTCCAACTCTGATTCTAAGCAGGCTAAACGAACTCCTCCCTGATATACTACTTTTCTGTGAGCGTGTGTGGAGAAACACCTAAATGTGTGATGTCAATACCCCTAGCAGCTGGAAGTGGAAAAGGCTTACCGCTTGGTTCTGTTTGTATCAACCAGCCCTTGCTTTTGCGGCGATATATTTTATGAATGTCTTGAAATAACAGAGAGGGTTTTTCCCCGTTCACCCTTTCCCTTCTTTCCAGAGCCCTTTGCCTGCCTCCTGTAGATTGACGCCACCTCGCTTTCTGTATTTCAACTCATTTTCTTAATGTTTACCTTGGAGTTTGGCCAAGCGCTGAGATCGGTGCCACAATGTGTCGTGCAAGCCCGGGTTCTCAAACTTTGCCGTTTTGTGAGCTGTCTTTGAACGGGGAGGAAAATATTTAGGCCGCTGTGCATGCAGCCAAGGTGATCAAGGGTTGCCGTTTTTAATTGACTTAAATTGGGGGTGGGGAGCAGCTGAAGTCAGGCCTGCAGCCGGAGTCAGGGTGGGGTGCAGGGAATACGTACACCATTGCAAGTCAATGGAAAATGCCAAAAAACCTGTTGTTTTAAGTCTGTTGTGCTTAAAGTTGGTTTATACATGTAAGGCCCACCTACATGTGACTCTGGAGCCGTTTCTCTTGGCCGAGCAGTCAGTGGAATCCTGCCTGCATGATTTTGTGTCTCCCTAGAGCTGGAGACTTGCTTTTAAGTCAGCTGGAAATTGAGGGAAAGACACCCCCATCTCAGAATGGACATGGTCTGCCTGTTCCATAATTAAAAGAAGCCGCTAGTTAGAGAGATACCTAAAATGGATGTTATCAATGTTGGTCATTTTAGCTGGGATCCAAGACAGCAAGGGGTCCTGCAGATATTTTCGAGCAACATTCTTCTGAACCCTCAAAAATTGTTATACCCCCCCCCCCCAAAAAATGTATTGTTTTTCTTCCATCCTGTCTTGTCCCTTTCCTTTCTCCCTTCTGCTGCCTTTGCAGCCTATCTGTTCCCATTGCTGGAAAGCTGTTTATTTATTTATTTTATGTAAGATATTTTTGCCCCACTTCTTCAGAGCATGGAGCGACTTACAAAAATAAACACATTTCAGCAGCATCTTTTTAACAACATATAAATACCCATAAATGTGTGTCAGTCCTTCTGGGTGTTTCTCTAAATTCCAGCTGTTCTACCCCCCTTCCCCAAGCTGCACAGGCTCCCCCTCAAGCCGGGAGATCGGGTTGCACCCCGAATCTCACATCTTATGGCCAGAATCCAGCTGTCTGCCGAACGGTTCCAGCGGTGTATGCACAGCTCTGAGACTTGGCTGGGGTTTTAAAGGGGAGGGGAGGAACACATTTCTTGTCCCCAGAGGCTGCAGGGGGAAAGTGTGGGTAATTTTCTAAGAATGTCTGTAAAAATTCAGATTGTTTCAGGGCAGGAAGATCTCAGGTGGGATTGAACTCTTGAAATCCTTAAGGTGCTTCCTTCCCTGCCCCTCTCCAGGATAGCAAGGCCATTTTTGCTGTCTTTGCTTTGTTGCTGCCTGGGGGAAGGACTACGTCTAGAGAGCCGGCTACCCAAGGAAAGATTTAAAGCAGTAAAGGCTGGTCAGTGTGAGAATGAAGTAAGGTGCTCCACTCTAGCAAAAGTAAAGCAATGCCCTTTTTAGAGATGACCAGATCTGATTATTAGGGGTGTCTCCCAACTGTCCATGAACTTAGTGGAGAGGAACATTCCTGCTTTCCTCCTCCAGTTGCAGCCCTACTGAGCTTGCTGAAGTTTTTTTCCTGGCAGTCAGCAGACCCTCAGGAACAGTGTAGGGGGCCAAAGTGGGGGCTCTGCAGTTGGGAGGGGAGATCAGAGGAGATCACTGCTCTCTCTTCTGCAAGCAGAGATGCCATTCCATCAGAGGGACTGTATGGCTGGATACGCACCCCATTTTCATTTTTTGCTCTTTTGACACACAAGTATCAGGAGAATGAAGGAATGGGGAGGCTGAGAAAAGGCAGGTGAGCAGGTCATGTTAGAATGGTGGCTTGCAAGCCCCGTCCTCTCCAGGGGAAAACATCAGTTGCCCGCAGAGGAACTTTTGTGCATTGCATAGGTTTCCAGGGAGTGTCCCAGAGTGTCCATTCAGTTCACCTGGGACACTGGCAAGCCCTATTAGGCCTCGTTACCACCTTCTGTAACCTTAGTGTGCACCTTAAAGCACACCTAACACTCTTCTGAAGCTGTGCGCTGCTGGGGAAGATCAACAGAGGCAGGCAAACTGCCTTTAGGTGATGCTAGTGCATCCCTGCCAGTCCTCATATTAATATTAGTATTAATATTAATACATTTTATTTGTATCCTGCCCTCCCCCAGTGAACCGGGCTCAGGGTGGCTAGCACCATGTAAAATATAGCGTAAGCATGATTATATAAAAATGTGATACAGTACAGCATCACAAATTTAAAATTCAGTAAATTCAATCCAGGCGACAGGGACAAATTCCAGATGTGCAGATGTTTTTTGCTACTGTTGTAGCAAAAACCAGAGAGTCCTGTGGCACCTTAAAGACTAACAATTTTATCATGGCATGAGTTTTGGTCAGTTCAGAGCCTGCTTTTAGAGCTGTGTGAAGACTACAGGGTACACACTTTGAAAGTATGTGTTTTTAAATTTTATTTTAGACATGTCTATGATATTTAGCAACTATAACACTTTTGCCAGCAGGGGAATAGAAAATCAAAATGAATAAGACCATTGCAAAAATTCATCTTCCCATTCATATTTTCTTACTCCATGATAACACTTTTTGGCAAAAATTCAAAGAAAATGCAAGAGGAACGTGTGTTGATTCTGTGTAGAGTACAGATGACTTCCTGTTGCACCCTGTAGGCATATGGTGCTCCCAGACTTATGGCAACTGCTGCTTTTTGTAGTAATAGAAACCATTCCCCATCATATTGGAGTCTTAGTTATCTTAGAGGGATCCCCCCCTTCCTTCCCTGTCCTTGAAATCGTTCAACACTGGATAACAGTCACAACACTTTGCCTGCCACAAGCTGCCCTCTGGTGACCATTTTGCAATAATGTGGTCTGACCATGTTTTGTGTGTGTGTTTCTCTCTCTCGCAGAAATGCTGCGCATGGATTCTCGCTTATCCAGGTGGACAGCATGAAGGTCACCATGAAGGACATCTTACAAAAGGCCTTGAAGCGGAGGAAAGGATCCCAGCGAGGCTCAGGTGGGAGCGCTTGTCACGCTCGTTCTAGGAGGGGTGTTTCTTTGTCAGCATCTTGTTTCCTTTTCTTTGAAATCTGTTTGTTGCCGCTGCTATGGAAAATGCTAATTTGCTTTTTCCCAATGAGCAGTGCAAATAATTCCCCCCCCACCACCCCTTAGCACATCTCCCAGCTGTTTTGTACACATTGATTTGTCCTTTTCCAGGTATTTAACAGGAGAGATGCTAACTGCGAGGGTGATGGCCTAGTATTGATGGCAAAAGCCCGAATCTTGATTTTGTGATTATCGTCTCTTTTGTTGCAAACGGCCTTGTCACAGTAAAGACCAAAGGCTGATGTTCTTCGTCTGAGAGGAGCTGGAAAAGTGAGCGGGGCCTTTGCTTTTTTCACAGCTTATGTACGCTTTTTTAAGATTAGTATCAGATGTAGATAGGAATTGAAACTGTAAATCTATAGTGCCTGTGCCCAGCGAGGAATTAATAACAGGTAAAATAGGTGCACTCCGGGGGCTGTCAGAATGCCACCATCATCCCAAATGGCATAGATGCCAAACCTCATAATAGTTATTTGGGAGCAAGGGTTCATTAATATTAGCGGCCCTGAAGCAAGGATCTTGTGTTACTTTTTCCTCCTTGCAGCTTTAAGGTAGGAAAAGGCTGAAAGTCTTTGCAATGTTGGAAGACAAGTCTCAGCACGTGGTGATGGTGCACCAGAGACTCAGGCGTGAAGATTTCAGCATTCTAAAAGAATTAAGTCTTTGGCCGCAGCCCTTGTGTGATTCCTTGTGTGTGTGTGTGTGTGTGTGTGTATAAAGTGCCGTCAAGTCGCAGCCGACTTATGGCGAGCCGTTTTTGGGGGGTTTTCATGGCAAGAGACTAACAGAGGTGGTTTGCCAGTGCCTTCCTCTGCACAGCAACCCTGGTATTCCTTGGTGGTCTCCCATCCAAATACTATCCAGGGCTGACCCTGCTTAGCTTCCGAGATCTGACGAGATCAGGCTGTACCATGCTGCCTTCCCTCCTGAGTGATTCCTTACATATATGTTAAAATGCTTGTTGCAAAAAAGTGATGTTGGACCCTGCTCATAATTCCAAATACAATCTCAGGTCTAGAGCATTTTCACAACCAACACAGAGAACCATATTTTAACTTCTTGTCTTTGTAAATCACAAGAGAGAGAGCCATTCAAATCAAAATGTTTTCAGCATTGTTCTCATCTGTTCTATAAATAGTGTTCACATCATTCAGAAATGATGTACTTAAGAGTAAATATTTCAGTACTTATGCACCTTTTCTTGAATATAAGCCCCATTGAATCTAGTGGGATCTTCTAAATAAACATGTACAGAATTGGTCTGTAAAGGGTTTTTTTTGTGCTTTTTGCACTGTACTTTTAAAATTGTAATTTCAAAACAGCAGTTCTTTTTGTAGCTGTAGGTCTGTATTTTCTGTCCACGTTAGTAGGTATGTCCTTAAAGCCCCAAGGCTGAGAAAATCCTTCCCGACATCGGGAAATAATTATGGTGAGAAATGGCAAGGGGTCTTGTCACGCCACAAAGAACTTTAATATAAACCTATCTTATAGACTAGGTAGAGATAAGCATCTTGTCTTGGTTAAATGAATGAAACGCTCCTTATTCTCTCTCCCTCCCCCACCTTACCCCCTCTCCCCCTTTAGTTTTAACTGCACTGGAAAAAGAACATAATTCCCCCGCCCAGAGTTCTGTTTAGAAAAAGTAGTTGAGCACAATTTTTTTTCTTCTTCTTCAAACGAGTCTATAATCTGTCACGGATTTAATTAGCTATCTTCAGATGAAAGCTGAAGTTTTAATAAAAGTTAGAAGAGATAACACAGCGAAGGACACGGATGAGCTGTCTCAAGGCCATATTCCAGGGGAACGATAAGAGCTGTAAAAAATGGCAGTAGAGAGCAATTGAATGAAGCAATGAAAATCTGATTCTCGTAAAAAAGAAAGAGGAGAGAGAGAAAGAGCAGTGCTGTAAGGGGCGGTTGTAGAGGAGAACCTGCTAGCGTCTGCAAGCAATTTGGCCCCTCGCCAGACGTCATCGTTCACCCTCGGCTGTTGGCGGCTCAGTCCAGATGTGCCAGCCGCACGTTCCGGCTTTTGCCAGCTGACTGCACCGTTTGATAACCGGCTCTCCGGATGCCCATCGCTGGCCGCAGAGATAGAATTAGATGATGATGATCTTCCCACAAGTTGAGAGAGGAAACAATGCATATAAATCTTGATTTCATCTCAGCGTGAGAAGTCTTTATCCATCATCACTCATAATGAACAAGTCGTTAGCTGCGATGAATGGTGTACTGCTTTTTCCTCTTTCCCCCCTCCAGCACCTTTTCCCACCCCACCCCCTTTTGTTCACTTTTTGCCTGGTGACTTTTTATCTGTTTCCTGGGGGTCAAACTTCTCTTATTCCAGGGAATAGGTATAATGCTAGCTTAGCTGAACCGTTAAGTTCCCCCTTTGCCTGCCCGATTAGAAGCAGCACAGTTTGAAGTCTAGCGTTTGGTTCAGATACTTACTGGGGCTAGTTTTTCCTTCCGCAAAGAGATCCCTTCATCCAGCACTCCTGGATGTGAAGTTAGGTTCTACTCTTGGGGCTGTGTGGCCTAGTTCGCTGCCAGTGTGGGTGAGGACATATTAAACAATAGTCACTATGGATACTTCTCCCACAGTATGATCCCAGCTTCTCAACTTGCCTTATACACTCACATGCCGGCAGGTTAAATTCTGTCGTTCTTCACTCTCTCCATCCATCATGCCTTGTCTGTATGTGGGTGGGAGTTGTATATACATGCCTATACATAGTCATCCTTCATCTTCTTAAAAACAATTGTGAACTTTTTAAGATTAGTGGGGTTAGGGAGACCTGTTGGCTGGCATTGCAGCATCTGATCCCTGATTTAGACTGAGACGCGCTCAATGCTTGTAAAACTCCTTTTTCAGAAGTTTCCTGACAGAAGAAGATACGTTTCTATGGAATATGCTATGGGCAGTTTCAAAGCATCCCCATTATTCTTAAAAATTCTGTTTTCACTCTGACTTGTTGGGTAAGCCCTTGAAAAGTTGCTTCCCCTGGCCCACCTTCCCACGCACATGGTGGGCATCACTTCCTATGCACACTGTAGACCCAGGTGTTTGTATGTAATAAAACTATCATTATTTGAAAGCCTTGATTATCCAAATTCATCCTCCCTGCCCCCCTCCGAAATGTCAGTATAACCTTAGGCAAGTAACTCTCCGTGCCCAGCCCATTAGCTAAGAAATGATATAAATTGTGCGCTAGTTACTAGAGTTCTCAGCTTTGCGTTTTTTAAATAAGGGAAGCAGTTCACTTGCAATTAACAACCTAAAAACAATTATTGCAGCATCTCAGTGAAGGTGATGTTTTCATGACATTTAATTAAGCTAACTTTCTTGGCTGTGTATCACAGGGAAGTCTTATATTGCTGGAGATGCTTGTATGTTGGTTTTCTCTATCCTGCTCCAGTACTAGCAATTAGGGTTTTAAAAAAATCGAAACATGTCCAGTTAAAACCGCTATCACATCATGAAGCCCCAGCCCCAAGAACCGAACCTGGGCAGAGAAGGGTCTTTTGAGATAAGGATCTGGCCAGAATGGAAGGATTTGTGCACTCTAGAACAGAAGCTGCATTTGTAGCAGCTTAAGAGGCACAATGGTGCCTTACTGGCATATTGTGGCATCAGTGTTCAAGTACAGGGTGGAAATTGTATTCTTTAGCAGGGCCTGGAAGTCCAGGAGACCTGGCCCGGCTGTAAGCCTATTATTATTATACATTTTACCTCTCACAAATAGTCTTAGCCAAAACCTGTGAGGCAGGTTACAATGAATGGCCCATAAAGGTCATTATAGTAAAAATACAATTAAAATAATTAAAATCACAATAAGCAAACCATTTATAGTGGCTAATGACCATAATAAATGATTGCGGCTAACAAGTAAGATCCAACAACCCCTGCCAAAAAAATTACTATGTAATATTACACACACCAGATTAACTATATCATGGTATATTTATGAAACTGAGCAATAAAGTAGAAAGCTGTTTTTCTTAACTCCTGAGGCTGAGCTCATGTGTGAGTTGTATGGAATGGGGCAGGGGGGAAGCAACTTCTTCCCAGCTAAAGAAAATTGATGCTTGGGCCCCCACATGACGTCAGTTTTTATCAGCAAAGCTTAATTCATTGTATCTGCAGACTGGAAAGGCGGTGGATAAAGTGTGTGTGTGATATAAGAGTGCCTGTATGTTTACAGTAAGTATGTTTACTGGTAAGCCCGGACGGCATTGTGGTGCATTTTTGACAAATGCTAAATAATCCCCCCTTCTGCCAGTAAGACACTGGCTCACTCCCACGCAAGTGCCTTATGCTGAAACACTGCCTTCTGTTTTTTTATTGTGTTTTATCTCTTTTTTCTGCCAAAAACAACATTGGCTGCCAAAGTGTGTGTGTGTGTGTGTGTGTGTGTATGTGTGTGTGTGTATATGTGTGTGTGTGTGTGTATATATATATATATATATATATATATATATATATATATATATATATATATATATATATATATATATATATATATATATAAAAATATAATTTTTAAAAGGTACACAAAGAGATGGTTCTCACTGGGGTCAGAAATGGGAGGTGCCTGGTGTCTGTTGTGGGGAGAGGAAAGGAATATTGATTGTAAGGTGCTTTGAGACTCCTTAAGGTAGAGAAAAGCAGGGTGAAAAAACCTACTCTTCTTCCCTCTGGCTTCACTGATGACAGTTGGTAGGTGAGATGTTAGGGGGTTATGATTTGATGTTTCAAATTTCACATGATAAGACGTAAAAATGACCTGTTCTCAATTCATCCCAGTGATTGGTGTGTCTTGTAGTGTGCATCTAAGTTCTGACTTTCTATTTGTTATGGAAATACTAAAATAGTTTTGAGAGCCAGTATGGTGGTTCAGGTGTCAGACTATGATCTGGGAGTCCCAGGTTCAAATCCCCATTCCGCCACGGAAGCTTCTTGGGTGACCTTGGACCAGTCACACATTCTCCATGTGACCTAACTCACAAGGTTATTGTGAGGCTAAAATGAGGAGAGGAAGATGATGGAAGCCGCTTTGGGGCCCCCACTGGAGAGAAAGGCAGGGTATAAGTGAAGTAAATAAATAAGTAGCAGTAGAAAAGAGCAAGAGTCCAGTAGCACCTTAAAAACTAACCAAATGTCTGGCAGGGTATGAGCCAGGCACAGCCAGTGAGCTAGAACATTTGAACATTGACAGAATCAGCCAGGGATCAAACGCGTGGGAAGGGCCTTCATGCCCTGCTTGTGGTTTTCTTGTGGACAATTGTTCAGCCACTATAGAGAATGGGATGCTGGATTAGATAGGTCCTTGGTGTGCCCCAGCCAAAGCTGTTCTTGGGTCCTTAATCTGATGTGTGCCTTGTATGAATAGGTCCCAGGTTCACTCCAAGCAAAAGGAGGGTGTCGGCCTGAGACCTTGGAGAACTACTGCCTATCAGAATAGATAATATTGGACTTGGTGGACCAATGGTCTGACTCAAGGAAAGGCAGCATCGTAGGGTTATCATTGTTGGGTTGTGGTGGGTAGCCTGAAAAGCTTTTATAGTATTACGCCTGGCTGTTGCCAGCTACCTGCTTAAGTTTTAAATACACAGATGGCTGTCGGGATGGCATAGTGTATTTCTTTCCCTCCCTCTCTCCTGTGAAGAAGTCACCTTTGTGAATCAGTGACCTTCCCAAGCTCTCCTCTTTTTTTGGTCTTTTTTTTTTTAACTTTTGTATAAAAATGCCATTACGGACCTTGTTGCCACCAACCTTTACCAACCTCCTCAAGCATGAGGTTAGCAGTGACAGATGGAGTCTGTAGTGACAAATGGAACCTCGGGATTCAGTTCTATGAAAGTCCTCTTTTAAAAAAAGAAAGAAAGAACAAAGTGCATTGATGGTAGAAGAAAAGCCAACATCAGTGGCTGGGACGTGAAAGGGAGAGGGTAGGGTGGTCAGTGCTGAGATGTGAGAGGAAGGCTCGGAGTCCGACAGTTCCTTGTGGTGTAAAAATGGAGCATGCCTTTCCTGTGGTAAGATACCCTTCCCCAGAGTGATTCTTACCTTAGTGCCGTGCTCTCTTCTCATCTGACAGCTGAAGACCATCTCTTCTAAGAGATGGATTTTCTAGACCCCTTCTAAAGTGATTCTTATCTTAGTGCCACACACTTCATGTTCTCTGACAGCTGAAGGCCATCTTCAAAATTTGGGCTCTTCTAAGAGACGGATTTTCTAGACACGTTTCAATCTGGTTTCAGGCTTGGGTTTGGAACAGAGACTGCCTTGGTCGCCTTGGTTGATTACTTGTACCCATAATTAGGCAGGGAATGTCCTCCTCCTAATTCTGGTAGATCTCTCATCAGCCTTAAGTACTATCGACCATAGTATCCTACCAAGCCACCTCTCAGCATTGGGACTATGGAGCACCATGTTACGGTCGTTCGAGTCCTGTTTGGGGGGTGGGTCTCAAAAGGTGGTTTAAGGGGATTCCTGTGCTACTGCATGGCCGTTGGCCTGTGGGGTTCTGCAGGGTTTAATCTTATCCCCCATGCAATTTATTATCTACATGTAGCTGCTAAGAGAGGTCATCAGAAAGTTTGGGCTGCAGTGTCATCAATATGCAGAGGACACCCAGCTCTGTGAGGGCGATCTGGCTACGACATCTGTCACTCCATTGATCACCAGGGTTGATTCAGCTGATCTGGCTGGCTAGGCAGGTGTCCCTCCCTCACCATTCCATGTGTGTCCCTCCCGAAACTGCCCACTGGGTGGAAGAGGACGACCATCCCAGATAGAAGTACTTGGAGTCAGTAATGAGGTGGATGAGGGTGAACAAGCTGAAACTTATTCCTGACAAGACAGAGTGAAAAGAAAGGCAGATCAGGGACTTGAGATCTCTCCTGGCTTGGGTGGGGTTATACTCCCCTTGAAAAGCCAGGTTCGCAGCTTGGAAGTGCTACTTGACACAGCAATCACCTTAGAAAACCAGGTGTCTGCAGTGTTCAGAAGTTCTTTTGCCCAGCTTCAGTTGGTGCCTCAGCTGCATCCATTTCTGGGTCAGTCAGATTAGCCACAGTGATCCATGCCTTAGTTACATCTAGACTGGATTATTGCAATGCGCTCTACTTGAGGCTACCCTTGAAGAATGTTTGGAAGCTGCAGCTAGACTGCTGGTCAGGGGCAACTATCAAGAACATGTGACCCCTATACTATAGCAATTACACTGCCTGCCAATCCTCTCTTGAACCCAATTCAAGGTGTTGGTTTTGACCTTCAAAGCCCTACATGGCTTGGGACTGGAGTATCTGAAGGACCGTATTCTCCCCATATGTACCTGGTCTGGGAATTAAGATCACAGGGGGAGAGAGCCACATGAGCAGAAACTTTTGTGCCCAGGCAAAGGACAAGAGGAACCAAGAGGCTTATTTGGAGAAGTGGAGCCCCTCAAAGTAGTCATCCCAACTATTGTCTCAGATGGGTAACCACAAGGGGTCACCAGTGCACAGGGTAAGAAGCATCCACTTTGAGCCCTGGGTAAAAATAAGACTTTTCCTTCTTCCACCATCATCAGCCCGCTTTTCAGTATAGGATACTGACAAAGCAGCTTACATTAAGAAACAGAAATCCTGTTGCAAAGCATAATTCGGAGTTTTAAATTAAAGATATTTGAAATGCAACTGATAGTCTAAAAAAACCCCAACCCAGTATATTGAGCTATGGCTAAGGGTCCTAAGGTATGGATTTTGCTGTGGGCTTCTGGAAATTCCGTGTGTCCCCTGTGTTGGGTGGAGCCCATCAGCAGAGGGGAAAAATGCTACAGATTTATTAGAAGTTACTTTTGCTAAAAATGACTGCAGCTGAGTAAGTCTTTGCTTTGCAGTTTATGAGATCTATTATTACATGGGGGGGTCAATAAATGGGCGTACAAATGGGTAATGACCTTTTTCGTGGAAAATGCTATGAGTGTGATGGAAAATCATTTTAATTCTATTGGAATAGATCTTTCTAAAATCCACCATTTATCAAAACACTACTGCTGCCCAAATGTGTTTGAATGGGCAGAGAATTGAGACTAAGTGGCAGTCCTCTTCTAGTGTTTCTTCATAAAGATGTGCCCCACACACTGAGAGGCAACGTACAATGGTGGCTGCTGACCCCAGCGGGTTTCACCTAAAAACCCACAAGTGCTGTTCATGCCCGTTGCCCCATAGACAGGATCTCAGTCTAGTCTAATCCAGTCTCCACCCTGTCCCAGTATGATCTTCCATGTGATCTATAATGTTCTCATCTCACTATGTCATGTTTGGGTCTGGAAAAGCTACGTTGGGACTGCAGATGGTGGATAGATAGAAGTTCTCAGTGGCTTCTGCTCCATTCTCTGGGTCAAAATAAACTTGATAAGAATTTGGTCACAGCTGCCTAGACACTGGGGAAGAGGGGAATAACTAGGGACAGATTTACTCCCCTTCCCCCAGAGATGTCCCCAAATGCAGTATACCACATTATTGCTTAAACCTGCCGCATTATGTCTTCGTTAGGTGGCATTTCTCTGTACCTGGAGATCTGGGTGCCACTGAACCTGCACGGAGCATTTTTCTCTCCTTGCTGCACCAACTGAGGCCACTTTGCGTGCAGTGGGGGAAGGCTTCATGGGGACGTACTTGAGCTTTGGCATCTCTGAGCCATTTTTTCTACCTGGAACAGATTTTTAGAATGACTTAAAGTAATAAAATCAATAATGGGAAGGTATTTAGTGGGAAATAAGTACCCATGCACTAAGAATAGCACAGAAGGCAGTTATTGTTGGCAGTGGTAGAACACTCTTGGGAACAAGATAAGGGGCTTCAGTAGTCCACAGATACAGTAAAGGGGATTGGCCTGGCAGGTCTCCTTGGCTTGGACAGAGAATTGCCCTGCGAGAGCGCAACTACAAAGAAGGGCCCACTCTGCGACCTGTCAGTTTTCAGTAAAAAAAGAGCAAGAATCCAGTAGCACCTTAAAGACTAACAAAATTTCTGGCAAGATATGAGCTTTTGTGAGCCACAGCTCAAGAAAGCTGTGGCTCACAAAAGCTCTTACCCTGCCAGATACTGAAGAGGTGAGCTGTGGCTCATGAAAGCTCATACCCTGCCAGAAATTTTGTTAGTCTTTAAGGTGCTACTGGACTCTTGCTCTATTCTACTGAAAATTGACAGACTAACACGGCTACTCATCGTGATCTGTCAGTTTTCAGTTGTTTTTTTTTAATGAATCGTGACCCAAAAGAGGTAGGTTCACACTTCCTACCTTCAGGGATTTCTCCATGCTGACTGGCCTACGGCGTCCCCAAGATTGGCAGAGGATCCTGGGGTGCAGGGAGGCCTGCTGGATCAGACCAGTGGTCCGTCTAGCCCAACATCACATTTTACACAGTGGTCAAACCAGATGCCCTGAAGGGATAATAAACAGGGCATGGAGGTCAAAGTCGTTGCCTGATGCTCCCTTCTTGCACTGGTATCCAGAGGTTTGCTGCCTCTGTATATAAAGGTTCCCCTGAGTCGCCATGGCTAGTAGCCATTGACGGACCTCTTCTCCACCAATCTGTCTAACCCCCTTTTAAACCCATCCATGCTGTCACTGCTTCCACTGACAGTGAATTCCACATGTTAATTGCCAGTAGAATAAGAAAGGGCTACTTTTAGTCCATTCTGAATTTCTTGTGCACAGTTTTCACAAAATATTGGCCAGGCCTGTTCGTCCTTGTTCTGCGTGAGCTGCGTGGGCAATCCTGAAGCACATGAGACAGTCACCTGGGGCTGTACCTGGCGAACAAGCTGACTTTTAGGGACCCTTATTGCCGTTAGTAATCAGTGAGAAGCCCCTGATAACGTTCCTGAGCTTCCCCAGGTTGAAAGCCATTGACCTAAAATGACAGCGCTGTGGGGGGAAGGTACAGATGTGGGGAGGTACCCCGTAAGTTAACCAAGAGGGCCAGGTCACTTCAAGGTTTAAAAGGTGGTCCCCAGCTTCTTCAATTGGGCTGGGAGCCCAGAGCCATTTCCAGTCGGCTCCAGTTTGTTTTGGAAAGGACACGTTTTTAAAATCTTCCTCCTTCAGCTGGTAGGACAGCTATGGCAAACAACAGTTGCACAAAGGACAGCAGCGGGGGGTTAATGGGAATACTGTATCATTTTCCTGTCACATACCCAAACAAGAAACTGAGAGAAGTTTCTGTGAATGTTAGCAAGATTTTTTTTGGGGGGGGGGGAGAGCTGAGGGGGTGGAAGAAGCCCCATAACAAACAGTCATTGTCACCAAATGCGGATGATAAATCTGCTGAGGAAATTGTCGAGGCAGATGTTTAATTAGTTGAAGTCAAGCTGGATAAATCAGGAGATGCCTATGCAGATCTGCTGGGGCTTCTTCTCTCCCCCCCGCCACGCTTCTTCTTGGTTCACTCTTTCGGAGAGCTTGTCTCACCATCACCCCCTTAAAGCCAGCCGCTGCTGCTGCTTCTTCCTCCTTTTCTTTCTGTATTTATTTTTGTCCTCCCCCCTTTTGCTTGCCGCGGGAGAACCGAATGCAATTGCTCTTGTTGTAATGGATTCCCCCAATGAGCGTTCATAAAATAGAAAATGTAATGGATGTTTTCTTATGGTAATGAAAAATAACGAAGCTGCGTACTTTATCTTCTGTATAGTTAACCTATTGCGTGCTCAGCGGCATGTCTGGCAAACGAGAGCGAGGAGGGGAGGAGATGCGCTTGGCTGAGGAATGGGGTTCCTGGTGAGTTTTGACCACATCGGAGGCAATCCCAGCAGGTTACGTTTCCCATCACCAGTGGAGGGGAGAGCTTAAGAGGCAACCTATCCAACCTGCCAAGCTTCATGCAGCCCCCAGCAGTTGTACAGTGGCCTTTCGGGCGCTTAACAACCCCCCCTGTTTTTACAATCCCAGACAGGCAACAAAAACGTGAGGTTTATTAAGCCTTTGAAGGGCCACTGTATGCATCTAACACCTGCAATCGACTTGGTAGGTTACAAATTGTAGAGTGAACATGCTTCCCGGAGCCAGTGTGTGGCCGTTGTCTAGGTAAAGACCCCCAGACTGATTTGGAAGCATTTATTTCCCAGATGCTGGTGGGGTCTTGCTGGAAGTTGGGAGGACAATATGGCATCCCTGTCTTTCCTTCTATAGCTTCAAATGGTTTGCACCAGGGGAAGGATAAGGATCCTGGTGAGTCACACGCATCAGAAACCAGCAGAATCTGGTGTTGGCTAGGGCTGAGCGCTCTTTTGCTCAAAACGAGGGCTAGGGGAGATTAAAAATCCCCTCTCCCCAACTCATCTATTTTGATTCCAAGTGGCTCACCACAAGGGCCTGCCATGGCACACACCAGGAGGCTCCTGGTTCGAATCTTTGCTAAGCATGATTATAAAAAGTTTCTGTTCTCGGTCTTAGAGATGGCACTTCTTGCCTTTTAAGTAGATGGTTGATCTCATCTGCCTGCTGGTGCTCCTGGCTGACATTAACTCTTCTAAAACATTCCTGAGTCAGTCATTTGAGTGTTGGGAGGGGGGGAGGCATTGGATTTGTGGCACGTGTACCTTTTACAATCCAGCATTGCAGAAAGGGCATTCAATTTAACTAAAGAGACGACTGCCGTTCCAAGATGAAATGGAATGTCTCTCACGTAAAAATACCAGGCTGACCGTTTGAAAGTCGTTGCCTTTAAAGAGTTCTTCCAGCTTTCCATTAAACAAATAGGTCTTATCAATCTTTTAAAGATTTGGACCAAATCCTACTCTTGTAAATGACACTGTTTGACTTACAGCCATGAAAAGTTTTCAGGAAGAAACTTTCCTTGTGGCCCAGCAGGGATTTGGGGGCCATTGACGTTTCCCTCTTCCCTAGCCCCAGCCTCCATGTTGATCCCTAATATTGGCATCTTTTTAATTCTGAAAATACAGGCTTCCTAGACAAAGTCAGAGATTGGAAACTGACTGGGGGGGATGTCATATGACCTTCTGCATCCTTGCCACTTTTTACCATTTTTACTTTCCTTGGTAATGGTGTTTGCCATCTCTACCAGGCCCCTTTTTTACTCTGTTCTCTATGCCCCGAAAGGCTAATATGAATCATAGGATCATAGAGTTGGAAGGGACCACCAGGGTCATCTAGTCCAACCCCCTGCACAATGCAGGAAATTCACAACTACCTCCCCCCAACACCCCCAGTGACCCCTACTCCATGCCCAGAAGATGGCCAAGATGCTCTCCCTCTCATCATCTGCTTAAGGTAATAGAATCACCATTGCTGACAGATGGCCATCTAACCTCTTCTTAAAAACCTCCAGAGAAGGACAGCTTATCACCTCCCGAGAAAGCCTGTTCCACTGAGGAACCGCTCTAACTGTTAGAAAATTCTTCCTAATGTCTAGACAAACTCTTTTGATTTCATTTCAACCAATTGGTTCTGGTCTGACCTTCTGGGGCAACAGAAAACAACTCAGCACCCTCCTCTATATGAGGCAACTATAGAGCAATGGCAGTATCTCCTGCCCTCTCGTGAGCTTTGCCGTTTAAAAAAATACTGCCTAGTTTCAGCAGTAAACACCATTTCTGCTGCTGGTAAGCAAGTGAATATTTATCTCCTTTTTGTGTACCCTGAGAAATCACTTGGATGTGGGAGCCATATTCATAGGCTGCAAACAGGATGCCAGATTGGATAGGGCAGGGATTTTTGCTGGACTCCCCACAACCGCCTTATTGCCTGCTGTGGCCATGTCTTGCAAATCTCAGAGGCCAGGAGTTTCCAAGTCCTGGCAACCACATTCCATCTTCATTTCTACAATTCAGAGCAGGTATGACATAACATTGAAAGAGGACAAGCTGGGGAGGCCAAATTTTGTGACAGGCTACCTGGTTTAACCAAGTAAATGGTGTGACCATTGTTACCTGCTCCAAAAAGGAGACACAATGTGTGTGGCATTGGTAATAAATCCTAGCTACATTGGCATGACAGCGACCAACAGCATACTTAATAGTGTAGAAAATCCCTCTTGGGTCAATGATTGCTGTAGACAACTCTTCCAATCCACAAGATGTTCCAGAGGACAGCAAGGCAAAATAGATCTCAGGGTACTGAAGCTGGCGGGGGTAGGGGACTCTCTCAGAGGGGGCAGGTCTATAGAAAATGGGCAGAACCTAAAAGCAAGTTTTTTTACTTCTCCGTACTCTTAAAGAATTGGTTTGGGAAACAGTGAAATGTCCTTTTTGTCACACCTTTAAAAGCGAAAGGTGATGGCATTTGAGCACGGGGCTTTGCTCCCTTGCAGGAGTTATCTGGCAGAAAGGTCCTGGGTGCCGTTTGTTTGCCCTACCCCTACTGCCTCTTGCAGGTTAAAAGGGGTCTTATTGGTGATCTCCTTCACAAGGCCTTCCAGAATCGTGAAGCCTGTCCAGCCCACAACTTTGAACCCCTCAAACAAGAGGTATCGACACAAAAAGTTCTTCTATCCAGTCCCTCATTTCCCCCTCCCTCGTGTTCCTTATGACGAGAGAGGTTAGCCCTCCGGTTCACCTGGGTATAAACAAAAATCATTTGTGTGACGATCATGCTAGCCAGTCGTAATTTTACAGCTGTTTCTAGCTGCATATTCATTTGCCAGGCTGGGATTAAATCTCAGTCCTTTTAAGACCAAAACAGTGCTCACATCAAATTGTTATAAACAGCTTCTTCCAGCCAACATTTCATAGACGTGACCTGTGTTTTTCTGTACGATATGGCAAGAGTTGTTCGTTCGAGTGTTCTGTGCACTCAGTATGGGAAGGAGACAAATACCTGCCCTAGGAATGGAAACAGCTGCTTTGCACCAAGCTGTCAGGAGTGGTTCTGGGTTGTCTTCAGATTGACAACTGATCAAAGGTAGCTGATCCTAGTGGTCTAGTGGTTAAGAGTGGTGGTTTGGAGTGGTGGACTCTGATCTGGAGAACCGGGTTTGATTCCCCACTCCTGCACATGAAGCCAGCTGGATGACCTTGAGCTAGTCACACTCTCTCAGCTCCGTCTACCTCACAGGGTGTTTGTTGTGGGGAGAGGAAGGAAAGGTTCTAAGTCGGCATAAAAAAACCAACTCTTCTTCTTTGGGGCAGTTGGGATGTATTGTGGGAGGGAAGGGGCCTTCTCTTCCACCAAATGTGTGTATCTTGTAAGGCTTGCACGTTCTGTTGTGAACACCCTCTCAGGATGGTGCTATGCTTGCAGAAACCTTCCATCCAAGGAACCCTGCCCTTCACTTGTGAACACAGAGTGCCTCTTACCACCCGTTGTTGGTAGGGAGGCAGCAGCAGAGTTGGGGGCTGTTGCCTGCATGCCCAGCTTAAATGTAGAGATATTCCCTTTTTATGTACCATCTCGCGTGGCTTCTGAATACACATGCCCCCTAACTGTGAAGTCCTTATTGTTCAGTGTTAAGACAACCTCCCATTATGAGGCTATAGTTTGTAGGAAGTAACACTTCCAACCTCTAGACTGCTGTCTGGAGGACAGTGGACATCTGTCCCCTCACAAGAACACACAAGTTGGCCATCACTGCTTCATGGGGCACCCCAGGTTTTGCCGTGTGGTGTAGTGGTTAGAGTGTCAGACTAGTACTTGGGAGATTGCACTCAAATTCCTGCTGTGTAGTTAAGCTCACTGAATGACCTTGGGAAATTTGTGGCCATTTGTGCACTCTCGGCCCAACCTACCTTATAGGACTGTTGTGAGAATAAAAATGGAGTTGGAGGAGGAGCGTGTACATTGCCCTGCAGTCCTTGGAAGAAATCGTGAATGTGATAGGAAGATGGTCAAAGAGTCACAAGGCGATTTGCATCCTGTGTTATTAATCCCCAGCTCCTAGCAGCATAAGGTTTTCAGAAGAAATCTGAGAAACGTGTATTTATTTATTTTGGAAACGTACCGCCTGCGTTTCAACCAAAACCACATTTTGGTGAAACAAATTTGAAACTCAAGAAGGGTGAAGCCTTTGTGTGGGTATGTCTTCTCCCCCCACCCACCAGCGCTCGCCTTCACCCCTCCGCTGCACCTTGTTGTTTTAAAATAAATTGAGCCTGTAAACAAATAAGGAAGTTGAGCTCCCTCCACTAACAGTGCTGTGCTTTTGGCAGCAAGTGGCTTTATTCCCCCCCCCCTGTACAAAAAGCATAAACGCAAGGGAAGGGGGGGACACCCTTTTATTTATTTATTTAAGGGTGTATTTTGACTAAATTCTTTAATTTCACCAGCTGTCAAGGTGGTGTTAAGTAAAATGGGTTTGAACTGCTGTAGTTTTAGTGTCCCAGACTAGATGTCAAGGCCCTTTTGCCATCACTGGAAATTCTGTCAGTCTGGATTTACTATCGGTTTCCCGCAGCTGAATTCTTAAGCAGTGTGATTTAACACCTTGGCTCTCCGTCAACCGGTTCTGGCATTTATTTGAATGCATTATGCCACTGGTTTCCATAAACTCTTCTCTCCTTTTTTTACAATTGTTTCAAATAAATGACTGTTTATTTCCACGGAAACCATCTGTATTTCTGCAGAAAGCGACAGATAAACTGTACGTACTATTCGGTAATGCCGCTGCGCAGGTTAAGAGAAAACAGATTGGATTGCAGACGTCAGTGATTGGGTTTGTTTTCATCTTTTCAAATGTCCTTTATTTTAAAACCACAGTAGTTGGATTTGCACAATCAAACATTACATTAAAATAGTCCAGTTTCCCCTGTGTAGTTTGGGCTTTTAATTATTCAAACAAATGCTTAGGTTTCTTTCATGGATTCATAAACAGATGCCATTGTAAATGTTTCCAACCCAAAATGTATGCGCAATTTGCTCCCCCCCTTTCTGTTGTGCTAAATAACAGAAGCAAAAGTCATGTCCCGCCAGCTCCAAGTAGCTTACGGTGTAAACTGATACACCAGTGAGGTAAGAGCAGAGGGGAGAGCGAAAAGTGGGGAGGATGGGTAAAAAGGAATAAGGGACAAACGCAGTCAAATGCACTTAGCGTGTCTCTTTTCTAAATCTAATAGTAGATTAGTGGGCCTCCATGTCAGCCACAAAAGCAGCGCAACCAAGCCAAGCAAAAAATATGATTTTGTAAATTAACAAGAAGAAAAGCAAAAATGGACTGATGAGGTCTCAGTATGCTCCGGGTGTCATGGAATGATGAGAGTCAGCTAAAGGAGAAAAGGGAGGAAGGGAAATTAGTCTGCTTGTGCTCCCTGAGAACTTAGATACTCCTAGAGGAGAGATTTTGACGACAGAGTGAGGATTTCTAAATTTTTCACACACACCTCCTGGCAGTTTTTTCAGGTCCCTGGCTGATCTTTGTATCTAATTCTCAACAGTGGCCCCACCGTGCAGACCCAAAGAAATCTGCATTATGGGGCCGTGTACAGATACAGGGTTTTTTTTCTACAGAAAGATTACGAGGCTTAAGCAGTTAGAGGGGGCTGACGCCCACACAGAGAATTCCAGCCATGATTTCACAAAATCTTGCAAGATCACAGTCAGCATTGGGGGTGGCCTAGCAACTGAGGCACAGAAGCTTTGGCCTAAGAAACCCTGGCACGATTGCAGCTTTGGAGGGAAATAGCAGTGGGGAAGGAGTTCAGTAGTGGGTGGAAAAAGCGCTGACTGTGATGGGAAGGGAAAGCGAAAGTGGAGAATGGGATTAGATGACAGAAAAAGTAGAGAATGAACTCCACAGAGAGAGAAAAGTGAAGGATGGGATTTCCCTTCCCCACAAGTGTTGCAGGTCCCAGCTTATTCTTTCTCACACCAAATTTTGTGGTCAGGTGCATGTCACTAAGGCAATGAAACAATGCCACCAGCAGAAAGTACTCAAGGGCTTCTCTAGATACACAGGGGGGATTAAGAGAGGAGGAAGAAAATTGATGAAGACTAAATGTAATCATTGTATTCAGTATCAATGCAATGTTGCCGGCACTTGAGCATCAGTTAGAGAATTGGGGTGGGGGCAGAAGGAGAAGGTGAAATTGGCCTGCCCAGGCCCTAAAAGCTGGGGGGAGAGATTTAGGTCAATGGGAGATTCAATATCATTTATTACGCCTACACACCCCTCCTAGTTCCTTCCAGACCACCAACTTGCTTTCAGATTTTTAAATTGTATTTCTGTTTGCTGTACAGTGACCGTCTTTTAATGATGTTATCAAGTAACAGCATATAAAGGAGTACTTAATCCGCTATTTCTCAGGCATGCTGGGCCAAGTCTTAGCTGGTAGCTGGAGCAGGTGGACCGTCTGGAGATACAGAGGACTAGCCTGTTAGCTTCCCTCAGGAATGAATTGCCCAGACTGAGAGAGCAGAACATCTCTGGGAGCTTTATAATAGCCAGTGGCATGGGCTGTTAGCTTTCAGGGACTGCTTGATCCTCATCCTTGGTGCAGGGAGTAAGGATTCAGTTTGTACACTCAGGGCTTCTGGTCCACCCCTTGCAGCAGCAGACGTGAATGACTCAAGAACACAGAGAGAGAACTTTTCAGAAGGTGGGTGGGGCCATTGTAAGGCAGGTCTTGTTAGTGAAGATGTCCTTCGACCTCAGAGTGAGAACAGCTATTATTTGGTAGGCTTCTTTGGGTCACAAGGAACAGCCTGATCACTCAAAGTGTGTTGCCCTCGCCAGCCAGAAATGGCTGGAGCTGCCGTTTTAGACTTTATTGAACAGTCGGGGGGGAATCCTACTCCTTCCTAATCCAATAGACCAGGGGTGGGGAACCTCAGGCCCGGGGGCCGTATGCGGCCCCGAGGACATTTTTTGTGGCCCTCGGGAGCTCCGGAAACACTGCCGCGGAGCAGGGCGCAGGGTGGCCCTCACCAAGGGTGTTTCTGGGGGCACGGCTTACAG
Organism: Euleptes europaea; assembly: GCF_029931775.1. Taxonomy (NCBI): domain Eukaryota; kingdom Metazoa; phylum Chordata; class Lepidosauria; order Squamata; family Sphaerodactylidae; genus Euleptes; species Euleptes europaea. The sequence continues at coordinate 39,932,833 of NC_079325.1, read as the reverse complement.
CGCCCTTGTAGCGCCCTTTGGACCTTCTCTCACCGACTGTCGGTTGTTGTTCGGCGAGAGGGGAGGGACGCTTCCCCCAAGACTGCCCCCTACAGCTGTGGCGTGCAGGAATGCTGCAGCACATTGTAAGCCCCTCTCGCTGCCTGTTGACTGTTGAGCAGTGGGGGGTGGGAAGAGGCCGGCGGCTCCCGGCGGCAGAGCATGCATGCGGGAGCCGATTTGGCTGCGGAGGGGGCTTTTATGGACTCTGGGGGGGGGAGTGCATGGAGACTGGGGCCCGGTTGCTTGGTGCTCTGTGTGCCGGGTGTGTGTGTGTGGGCGGGGGAGGTGGGGTGGCTGGGGCCCGGTTGCGCAGGCCGGCATGCGCGGGTGTGTGTGTGTGTGTGGGGAGGCTTTTCTCTCTTCCTCTTTTTCTGTCACTCTCCTTTCTCTCCCTCTCTTCCTCCCTCTTTTTCTGTCTCTTTCTTTGTCTACCTCCGTCCTTTTTTTTCTTTCCCTCCGTCCTTTTCTTTCTTTCTCCCCCTCTCTCCATTTATTTCTCCCTCCCTCCCTTTTCCTCTTTCTCTGTTTTCCTTCCTCCCTTGCCAATTGACTGTGGGCTGCCTCGTTTTCTGGGGCCCACCGCTGGCTGCCCTCCCACCTGGGAGGGGGGCGCCCTGCAGGCCTTCTCTGGCTGGCCTCCCCTGGGGTTGCCAACCTCCAGGTGGTGGCTGGAGACCTGGCAACCCTAGCCACTCCCCCCCACTGGGAGATCTACACCTGGTGTGGCCCCCGAAAGATGTTATTAATGTGCGAATGGCCCTTGGCAGGAAAAAGGTTCCCCACCCCTGCAATAGACCTTCCAGATGGATGGAATACCTGCCTTGTCCATGCTACGCCCACGAACCTTACTATGTGCAAAAAATAGAACCCACCACTTTGTGCGTAGAAGCCCAGCTGAGTTCCGTGTGTGCTTGAATGTGGATCTATGCTGGAACGGGATCTATACTGGAATCTCAGGATCTATACTGGAACGGGATCCTGTCCTTTGCTGATTGATCGTTTTGGATGTTTTATGGTGGTTTTTATTTGATTTGTTCTATATTTCAGCTTATTATTAGCTGCTTTGAGAACCCATTGGTTGGATAAGGATGACCTGTGCATATTCTAAAATCATATTTTGCATTTATGTAGCACTTCAGAGTGTTGGGAGCCTTTCACGTGCATTATTTCCATAACACCATGTGCAGCCGAACCTTTGTACAGCATCCTTTTGCACTTAGGTTTCCAATGGATCAAACTTGGTGTTCTCTGGCAAACAAGATTTTTTCCACATGTTCTTACACATTTTTTTCTGTACAAATGAATTTTTTAAAAGTATATCTATCTAGTTTTTGATGCAGCACAACCTTAACAGGTCTCTTTTTTGCAGCTGTTTTATTATCTTATTTATTGCATTTGTTTCTCTTGTTTTTGTGGGGGGGTTTTAAGTCAAGAAAAAGAGAGGGTTTGGGTTTGCTTTATCGCCCATCTTCCATCTCTCTTGACCTATGCATTCTTCATTGCTTTTGAAAGTTAATGGGGGCAGAATTGCATTCCCAAACATTGGGGCTTGAGAGTAGCTGTGTAGCCCGAACTTAGTTGATCTCTGGTGATCGGTTCAATTTAGTGACCATTTTTAGCCATTAGACCTGGGTAGAGTGATGGTGATTTGGTGGAGGCCGCAGTGTCTGTGGGAAAATTGGTTCTTTGATAAGAGCCCTGTTATCAGAGGGGGATACTTTCTCATTTACATTTAGATGAGTATTGATTATTTATTTACTCTGAGAAGTGAGATTCGTTCCCCATCTTATCTCTCTCGTCTCTGCTTGTCAGCAGAAAGAGAGATAGAGCTCCCTGACATCAGCCCAAGATAACAGCACTTTGTAGCAGAGATAAAAGTTGGAATTGGGCCTTTTTCTTGCCTTGACTGAAAGGATAAGTTTTAAAAATTAGAACTGATGGGTTCAGGCTTTCAAAAGCCTTTCTGAAGGCTTGGCAATTTAGCCGGCCAGCAGGGTCGCTTCATATAATAGGGTCCAGCTTTTCTCTCTCTTTTGTTGAGGGAATTGTTTAATTTGGTTATACTTCTTGTCATCAAGGAAGGTGTGTGGGGAGGGGGAGAAACGTTTTCGTACGGTGTAGCGTAAGAAGAGCTTAACCTTCACGGGTCATGTTCAGCGCTTGCCTCTAATCTTTAAAAACCTAATGATCCCCCTGCTGTTCAGAAGGAAAAATTTACCTCAACTGAATCTTTTAAACTGAATGGAGAAACAAACTAAATGGCACAAAGTTACGGCAAGCAGAGGGTAGCCATAGATTGTGTAGACACTCTCACTGAAGTGTGGGCAACCCCTGCATGTGCAACCACTGGAGGGCTAAGGAATAGCATCCATGAATTTTACTTTTTCATTGGTAGTACATAGATGCAAAACAGAACCAACGTGGGTAGTTATAACACCCCACGGCCCTGAGGTAATTTATCTGTTCCATCCTTCCTCCAAAGCATTGCATGCAAAGGGGTTAATCTCCTCTATTGTGCTGGCAATACCTGGGAGAGGTATGTTAGGTTGTCATTACCTCATGGCCATTTCATGGCTGAGCAGCAACTTGAACCCAGGTCTGTCTACCCACTACACCACAAAAGCTCGCAGGTTCAGATTGATGATGGTCACTTTATAAATATGCTTCCTTGCAGTTTTTACCAGGTCTGGTCAAATGTACATGAGCAAGATAGTTTTAAAATGCCTGTTATTAGAGAGCATTTGGTGACGCAAAGGACTTAACAGATGCTGAACGTGCCATGAGAGTCAGCGGCATTATAGATCGAGGGCGAGAGACGGCTGCCTTAGACCAGTGGTCTGTCTGGCCCTGTACTACTCTCCAGGATCCCCGTCCTTTAATTTGAAATGCCAGGATTTAAACCCAGAACAATATGTGCTCTACATAACCAAAGTATTGCCAGTCTTTGCTTTTAAGTCCATGTGTGCAACAGTCTTGCCCTTGAGGACTGTAAAAATCCAGCCTTTTGATGACTTGGAAATGGTGCTAGATCACACACACATACATACACGCCTGGCAGTATTTTCTTCCCAGACCCATTATGTTGCAAAACAATTCAACAATAGATGCATCATGGAAGCATCAGAAATGAAGCTCTCATCGTGCTCCAGTAAAACATCCCCTTTGAATCACCTTGCTGTGTGTCGCTTGCTTGGTAGTATAACTTTTTTGTACTTTGGTTTGATATAAGGTTAGAGCTTACACAATTTCATTCAGAATTGTGATGCTTTAAATCTGTATTTAAAAGCTGGACACAAACACCTTCCCCCCAAAAAGAGCAAGAGTGTACATGAAGTAGGTAGGCTAGGTCCAGTCGTAAAATCATGGCTTTGCATTTACTGTGGTTACTTTATGAAACAAGGATTTGGCGCACTCAAATCCTGATCCTCAACAAATGTATATTTCATTGCCTTTGCTCCAGCCAGCTGGGATAGTGTATGGGGCAGTACCAAGAAGCAAGCAAAAAGTTCCATGCTCAGATCATGCAAACCATAATCTATACTACTTATTGACCAGCCTCAAACCATGGTTTCAGATCTTGGCTTGACGAATCCTCAGTAACCAACAGTTAGTGGACTGGCACATGTTTTGACAAACACACTACCCACACGGTTACTTTAATTAAACCATGGGTGGTTGTTGTTTTTTGTTATATCTGAACCAGTATATTTTTAAAGCACTTAAGTTAAAGTTGTGGTTGTATGCACATTTATTAAAGTTTTAATTAGTTAATCAGTTGAAATTTATTCTTTAATTACTTGTATCTTCAATCAACCTCAGCAGCAAATTTCTAAGGAACTTGTTCAACCATCTTAAAAAAAAAACACAAAGCACTCATAAGAACACCTGATGATGTATTAAAAATGCACAGAACAAATGTTTCCAGCCCTGAGCACAAGGTGGGGTGAAGTAGTGGAGGGGATTCTTGATGATAGTGATAGTTTAGGGTCAGGCTGTTCAGTTCATGTGCTGATTTGACTATATGCACTCAGTTCCCACTTCGTTATGGGCTTTTGGCAAGGAGATTCTTTTATGACCGCTTTGGATCAATGCTGTGGTTTTTTTTCTCTTTGACAAAAGTGGACCATTTGTTCTTGTTCCTTTGCCTGTATTTTCAACATCCTTGCAAAGGTGCAGGCAGTTTAAAAGGAAATTCCTGCCATGTTTCGATCAGATCAAGCAGCTTTGATTTTTTTGCATTCTCCTTCTTGCTGCTTTGTTCTCCCCTCCCAGCCATCCCTGCTTTTTGTAGTTGTTTGCTTCTCGGAGTGCAATTGGTTTCCTAAATGCCTGGAACCAGCTACATGGGCCGTTGCTGATTGTGCTGGCCTCAGAGGGAGCTGGTTGCTCCCCCCCCCCCGTGGCCCACAAATCGGTCGCTTTTCTGCATCTGTTCGGAAAGTCAGCAAGAGCCGGGAGTCTCCGTTTCCCCCTCAAATCAATGCCGCATCAAGAACAAAAACACTGTGGCAGACAGTGCTTTTCACACGATGTTGGGGTGGGGGTGGGAGAGAAGGAACGAAGAACCATAGTTGAAACTCTTTCGCAGTAAATTTTGAAACTAATTGGCCTACCCTGATCTCAAGCGTGTGATGTCTTGGGCCAAGATTTCTACTTTTTTTAAATTTTGCATTTTAAATCTGTGAATGCTTTCCTGAATTATGACAGGATTCTGATGAGCACTTTAATACCTGATAAAGGGAGGCTGCCTTTTCTTTCCTTCCTTCCATGCCCACTCTGAAATGCTTGTATAGAAAAGACTTCCAGACGTTTAACAGAAGTAAAGCCATTTTAATAATACTTAGCATTTGTGTAGCGTTTTCAAGTGTGCAAAATGCTTTGTGAAATGTTATCTTGTTTGTAGTCCCTGCAACACCACTGTAATGTAGATCAATATTACTATACCTATATGGCAAATGGGGGTGAGAGCAGCTTGGCCATCTGGTTAATTAGTGGTAGAGGTGAGATTCGAACACATGACTTCCTGATCAACAGCTCAGCCACTACAGTATATAAAATAATATAGAGTAACATAGATTATGCCAGTTTTCATTATTATAGTCATAAGAACATAAGAAAGGCCCTGCTGGATCAGACCAAGGCCCATCAAGTCCAGCAGTCTGTTCACACAGTGGCCAACCAGGTGCCTCTAGGAAGCCCACAAACAAGACAACTGCAGCAGTCAGATGAGTAGGAGAGTGTTTCCCACATTTCTGGTAGGTGACCTTCCCACCTCTCCCCCCCAAAATTAAAACTGGAGGAATACCTTTCTCTTACACCTAAAAATATCTACTTCTAGAGTGTGGCAGAAGAAGGAATCACCTGCCTTAAAGAAGAGATGCAACCCTTTCCCTCATTTCTCTCAACGTGTGTCTGCATCTTACACTTAGCGCCACAGTGTGGCATAGTGGAGTGTCAGTCTATGGAAGGGAAGACCCAGGTTGAGATCACCACTTAGGGCCAAACTACATGTTACAAAGCCCTCAAATCAAGTCAAGGGCTTTGAATCAGACATGAGTTGCAAGTCCCCACTGGGAACTCAGTTCCAGGAGTTGGATTCAAACTAAATTGGTCATTTCCATCAGTTCCCCCTACCCATTGCAGACCCCCCCCCCATGTCATTCCTCAGGTCCCCAGTCTCCTAGGAGCAGCATATTGTGGAGATCAGTGAACTGCAGTAAGAGGAGGGCAGGGACGTTTTGTTCTGCCACCAGAAAATTTAATGTGGCTCCATCCCCAGTGGGCAGGGGGTCAATTCAGATCCAGAGTGGAGTGTGTGGCGAGTGGGATGCTTTTTCCCTGATTGGGGAAATTTGCATGGATCCCCATCAGTAAACGCATCTCTCAACGAGACCAATAGTGGACCCCAAGGTAATTTCATATTGGGAAAATGGCCCAGGAGGGGGAGGCATAAGCACTTTCTCGCCAAGTGCTGTGGTCCTGATCCAAATCAGGCCCCACATGTTTGGGAAGTGACTTCCCAATGGAGACTTCCCAATGGATTCATGTCTAATTGAAAATCCTCACAGTGACCTCGACATGACCCGAGGCCTTTGTGATATTTGTTTAGAAGAATCAAGGATCTCACTGGGAGACCTTGGGCCAGTCACTTTCTCTCTCTCCCTCACTCCAGCCCTAACCTATCTTACAGGGTTGTTGTGAGGATAAAACAAAGAGAGGAGGCCTGTGTATCCAACCTTGAGCTCCTTGGAAGTGAACCAACATTAAAAAAATGTGATACATAGGTGAGTCATTGATGTAAACCCAACCCTCTGTCCCAGTAATTTCCTGACAGTATGCTGGGGCAACACTGGTGTGTTGCTAGAGCATGCCACATCCTTCTTTGATTGTACAGACGTAGTCCCTGAGCAGTAGCTCACACAGACATGTATCAAGCAGCCTCCTCCAAGGGTGAATGGTACTCTTGTGGGATTCAGTGTTCCATCCAGATATTACAGCTTTTAGCCTCCATTCAGGAGGATAGTTTGGGTCACAGGAGTTCTCCATTATTTAAGAGAGCCAGCGTGGTGTAGTGGTTAAGAGCAGTGGTTTGGAGTGGTGGAGTCTGATCTGGAGAACCGGGTTTGAGTCCCCACTCCACCACACGAAGCCAGCTGGATGACCTTGGGCAAGTCATGCTCACTCAGCCTCACCCACCTCACAGGGTGTCTGTTGTGGGGAGGGGAAGGGAAGGCGATTGTAAGCCAGTTTGATTCTGCCTTAAGTGGTAGAGAAAGTCGGCATATAAAACCAGCTCTTCTTCGTAACTGATTTATTCCGATACCAGCCACTCTCTATCAGCACCTTGCAGGAGTTATGCCCATGCACTGTTTGGGAATTACTGGCAGAGGGTTCAGATCAGAGGAACTTAGATTCAAATGCCTGCTCAAGGGGTGAATTCCCTGGGCAGCCTCGTTCACATAGTCTCAGCCTTTCAGTCAGTAAAAACAGTGATCTACTTTGCAAGGTTATTTAGCAAGGGAAGGGCTTAAGAAATCAAAGTAGATAATAAAATGCAGCCTGCACTTCTGAAAGTTTGGCGCTTTGTCTCTTGACTGATCTGGCATTCTTTAACAATTTTACTCTTTGTTTTATTTTATTTTTGTCTTCCCTCCCCCCGCCCCACACACACACACTTACAAGCTTAAAGAAATCTTGTAAACGTATTGTCTGTTTTTAGGGCCTCAGTACCGGCTGGAGAAGCAGAATGAGCCAAATGTCCCTGTTGACTTGGACTGCACCTTGGAAAGTCAGAGCACTTTGGAGTTCTGCCTCGTCCGTGAGAATAGTAGGTTGGCTCCTTTCCTCCTCTTCTGCCCCCCCCCCCCCCGCCCCCAATTCTGCTCACGTTAAATTCTGTCCTCTGGAGCTCCAAGGTTGGGCAACCAGCTGGGCAATGGATTTGGAAGAGGATCTAGGTTACTCCTCACCCCCCACTCCCCCCCCCAGCCAGTTTTCAGCTGTGCCAGAAAGACTTCTGTTTCCAGAATTCCAGTGATTGATTTCATGCGGCACCCTCTGGCTTAATGATTAATCTGCTTCCTGCTAACCTCTGTTCTAGTACAGTTGTGAACCTCTCTGGTGCTCTAGTGCTGGTCAGCCGGTCTCGCTGCTCTGAACAACCGGTGCAAGTTAGCCCCAGCTTGCGATTACTGAAAAGCCAAGCCTCTGTTCCCCAGCTATTTAGAGCTAGCTGCAAGCTGTTTGGGACCAAGCCAGATGAGATGCTGACAATTTCTTGATCAGAGCTCCTAGCTTTTTGTTAAAGAGGATGGGATGCATGGGGAGGAATTTCTTAAGCCTCCCCCACCCACATACACTCTTTCCTACCTGAAATGGCCCCTGGGAGCTGATATTTGCCTGTGGGGGAGCTTACAAGTTCAGATATTTGTAAGTTTGGCCCAGTGGGGCAAATAGTGGCTCCCCGTGGCTATTTCAAGGATCTGGGATGATATAGTTTAGCCCTAGCTCATCAGATTACAGAAGCTAAGCTGGGTCGGTACTTGGAAGGGAGACCTCCGAGGAAGATTCTGCAGAGGAAGGCAGTGGCAATCCACCTCTGCGTAATCACTTGCCTTGAAAACCCCGCCGGAGTTGCTATAGGTCGGCTGAGACTTGATGCTACTTTACAGACACACAAGGCCATTTCAGGTCAGAAAAACGACACAAGGGAGAAAGCTTATAGGCCTGCGGCTCCAGTCAGAATTCAGGCTCTGTGTGCGTGATAATTGTATTTAAAAAAAAAAAGCTGGGACCTCCAGTCACAGACCATTTTGGCCTCCTTGCCTTTTTAACAGCGTTTAGACTTTGTACTTGTGGGGTTCTCAGAAGTGACTCACCCACATTTTCCCATGAGGGACAGTCCGAGGCTCAGTAGCAGAACCCCTGCCTTGCATGCAGAAGATCCCAAGCTCAGCCCCTGGCATCTTGAGGTAGAGGATCTCAGGGGCTGGGGGGGAAACCTTTCTCTGCCTGAGACCCAGGAGAGCCCCTGCCAGTCTGAATGGACAGTAATATGCTTGACAGACTGATGGGCTGGTTCCAGATAAAGCAGCTTAATGGAGGCATATGTTCATACTCAGCGCTTCTGGGGTGCACATTACTAAACATTAGAAAATGGATCTCTGCCTCTATAGGGTCAGCATGTCCTAATTTGTTTGGTTCCAACGTTTTAATACTGTCTTTAACAGAATTTTTTGTATAAAGGCGTTAACAAAATAAAACCACAGTGAAATCACTTAGAGGGGCCATGGCTTACTGGAGGAGCACGTACTTTGCATACAAAAGGTCTCAGATTCAATTCCTCTTAAAGAATCTTAGTTAACAGGTGTAGAGAAAGAAGTTTCTGACTGAGATCCTGTAGTACCACTGCCAGGCTAAACAAACTGTACTGAGTTAGGTGAACCAGTGATCTGATTCTGTTCAGGGGCAGCTTCATATGTTCATACCCCGAGTCAGTAACTCAACAAGACAAACTGGTAGCACAGCAGAACAATAGTTTTCATCCACACGGGCTCCACAATCAAAAGCCTGCAATGTGCCTTCATAATGGGTCGGGTGATACAGCCAAAGGGGCCTCTGGGGGGAAAGGTATTCCATAATGTTTGAGGCAACCACCAAAAAGGCCCTGATCTTTCCTAATGGCAATCTTGCCCTCTACCAACAGTAGCACCTTGAACAGGCCCTCATTGAAATGTCTTAAAAGCATGTGAAAGTTCTGTCAGGAGCAGGTTGATGTTTAAGATAGCTGACTAGTTTGCTTCATTGCAAAATATTGTCGAAGGCTTTCACAGTCAGAGTTCATTGGTTCTTGTAGGTTATCTGGGCTGTGTAACCGTGGTCTTGGTATTTTCTTTCCTGACGTTTCGCCAGCAGCTGTGGCAGGCATCTTCAGGGGAGTAACACTGAAGGACGGTATCTCTCAGTGTCAAGTGTGTAGGAAGAGTAATATATAGTCAGAAAGGGGTTGGGTTGAGCTGAATCATTGTCCTGCAAAAAGTATCCAAGGTAATGTGCTAATCATTGTCCTGTAAGTATCAAGATAATGTGCTAATGAGGGTGTGGTATGTTAATATGGAACCATTGTATCCTGAAGTGATCTGTTAATGTGTGAAATCCAAAACTAATCTGCATGGCTATTGTTGACAGTCAACAATAGCCATGCAGATTAGCTTTGGATTTCACACATTAACAGATCACTTCAGGATACAATGGTTCCATGTTAACATACCACACCCTCATTAGCACATTATCTTGATACTTACAGGACAATGATTAGCACATTACCTTGGATACTTTTTGCAGGACAATGATTCAGCTCAACCCAACCCCTTTCTGACTATATATTACTCTTCCTACACACTTGACACTGAGAGACACTGTCCTTCAGTGTTACTCCTCTGAAGATACCTGCCACAGCTGCTGGCGAAACGTCAGGAAAGAAAATACCAAGACCACGGTTACACAGCCCGGATAACCTACAAGAACCAATTGCTTCATTGCCCTACCCAATAAGCAAACAGTGTTTTCTGTCCAATTATAATAAGCCAAATTCTTTAAGTTTGGGGAAAATGTTGCATGGGGTATGGGAGATGCAGAATGAACAGAGCATATCAGAACTAAGTATTAACTCAGTCAGGATGCTTTCAGCACACTGCAGACAGTTTTCTCTGCATGATGTACCTAAACTACACTTGGGGATGCATGCCTTTCAGAATCTCAGCATGTGTCATAGCCCTTCCATTGATTCCATGGTGGCTTCCCAAAAGCAATTTTGTCACATTTCCAGCTGCTGCAGTCAAGAAAATGGCTTCCAGAAAACTGCAACTCAATCTGTGCATGGATTGCATTGCATGCTCTTTGCAACAAAAAAGCATTCCCAGGGCATTTGGGCAAAAATGTGATCTGTCTGAATGAGTCCTGGTGCTTCTTTTTGTGCTCCAGAATGGCTTAGCAGTTTTGTCCAGAATAAAAAAGAGGGTATTGTAGGGAGCCTGTTTTAAATGATAGTGGCATATACTGTATTTTACTCAGTCCCAGTTCAGTTGTGCATGCTGTGAGCACACAGCTCCATGAGAAAATGAGCATCAGCTATTTGTCAGGGTGCCCTGACCTGGATGGCCCAGGCTAGCCTGATCTCATCAGATCTCAGAAGCTAAGCAGGGTCAGCCCTGGTTAGTATTTGGATGGGAGACCACCAAGGAATACCAGGGTTCTATGCAGAGGAAGGCACTGGCAAACCACCTCTGTTAGTCTTTCCATGAAAACCCCAAAAAGGGGTTGCCATAAGTCAGCTGCGACTTGACAGCACTTGACACACACACATTTGTCAGGGGGGGCAAAGTCCAGCCTTCTCCTTCCCTGGTCTGCCTCTCAAACAGGTGATGAGCCCAGTTACCAATATCTTGACCAGGGTTCCATATACAAAACTCCCATTTATGGACATAATACCTCATTGAACAACAGACACAGAGTTCTGTGTCCCTTAGTTGGATTAGCTGGGTCAGAGCGTTCCCTTTAGCTGCCTAATCCCCTAAACTTGTTTTCTTGGAAGCAAGTCCCACTGAATTCCATAGAACTTAGTTGCTGGTCAGTATGTTTAAAGGTGGAGTCTTTTTCTTCTTCACGCAATATTTAAGGCAGATAAAAAGTGGGGCGGGGAATTGGACAGCTGTGAACCAGATCTTTGTGTCCATTGGAAATGGCTGCCATTGGGCATGATACGTTTGGTCTAATTTTAGCTGCTGTAAAGTTAGCAATTTATTCAGATAAAGCATTTCCTATGCAAGAGCTATTAGTTTAAAAACGGGCAATATATGTATTTTTCCCTCTCCCTACACAGAGCTGAACAGATGCTAGTAAAATCCATGCCAAAATACTCCTTTTGAGCTAGTGTATAATTTATATTTCAAGGGATTAATCTCAAAAGAAGACTTTGAGTTAGCACAAATACCCAGTGAGACGTCTCCTTCTCCCCCCCTCCCCCCGGACTCACTGGCGTCAGGAAGATTAACAAACGCTCCCCATATTTGGGACTTCTGTAACTTACTGTGAGATTTCTACTTGAATGCAGTTTCCTGCTTTTCTTTTCCTTTTTTTTCTTGTTTTTTGAGAAGTCCCCAAACTATTCATGGCTAATTTACTTTTATACTTTCTACCCTGCTTCTGGAAAGTTCCCACTTCCCATTTCATCATTAGACAGTAATTAGTATTCAAGGGAAATTGGTCTTAATATATTAAAATTGGTTAAGTGCCTTTAGACCTGTACCAAAGCCAATGTCTTATTGGAAAATGTAATTGGGGACTCTGTGTATGTAATTAATTGAATTACAATTAAGAACTTTCATTAAGCAATATACTAGTACATTAAAGTAATAACGGAATGTTTGGGGGGGCTTAGCTTCACGTTCTTGTTTTATTGGGGAAGTAGAGATCTGTGCGGTCTCTGATATTGGAAGTAGGAAGGCGAAGGATTACTCTGACGTTGGTGCTTTGCTGTGTTCCTGCATCAGCTGCAGTCCCTTCTGTCAAAGGGAGCAGTCCCACCCTTGACACCTGAAGCTGGATTGAGTATTTCTTTGGTCATTGGTGGGGTAGAGTTGCCAACCTTCCCATCTTGTACTGCTCAGTGTTCTGTCAGGTAACCAATGCTGGGATTCAAAAAACCAGCAAGTTCTACCCCTGATCCGACAGGGAACAGATTTTGTCCTGCCTCCATATTGGCTTCAGACTCATCCGAAGATTCAATCGTTTCATTAGCCAAGAATTGCTTAGTGGAAGGACCTCTGCTTTTCCTGCAGATGGTCCGAGGTTCAATCCATGGCATCTCCAGAAACCCTGGAGAGTCGCTGCCAGTCTGAGTAGACAGTACTGACCTTGATGGGCCGATGGTCTGATTCAGTATGAGGCACCTTCATGTGTGTGTTCCTGTTTGTGTTCATTGGCAACCCCATAGGAAAAAAAAGAAGAGCCTTGCTGAATCAGACCAGTGGTCCATCTAGTCCAGCATTCTTTCTCACCGAGTGGCCAAATTAGTTGCCTCAGAGAGCCAACAAACAGGCCGTTACAGGCCAAGGCCTCCCCCTGTGTCTGTCTCCAAACGTGTGCTCAGATTTTACTGCCTCTAATTGTGGAAGATTACTTTAGTCACTGCGGCTAGTAACCGCAGTGATTGGACCTCTCCTCCATGAATCCGTCTAACCCAGTGGTTCTCAACTTTTTTTGCTGCATTCCCCCCTTTCACCATTGTTCAGAATATAATTCCCCCCTTCCCAAGATAGTCATAAACTTTATTGAATGTCGCAGATTAAATTAAAAAACAAATTACAATTTTACAGATTGTACATATCTACAGGACATCACACTTGGCTGAATAATGGTCCCAATTCCCCCCCCCCGAACCGTGAAATCCCCCCCCCGGGGGGGGAGCTTCCCCCTTGTTGAGAACCCCTGGTCTAACCCCATTGTAAAGTCATCTATACTCGTGGTCATCACTACCTCTGCTGGCAGTAAATTCCACAATGTCATTACTCATTCAGTAAAGAAGTATTTCCTTTTGTCTGTCCTGCACCAATTGCCCATCAATTTCATTGTCAAAATAGGCATCTCTGGGTTAGGTGGATCAGTGGTTGGGTTTATGTGTCATTTTGTGGTCCTTCCTCTGAAAGTACAAGAGCTAGTCGGTCACTTTTCCAACATAGCGCAGCTGCAGCAGGTAAATGATTTGTAAAGTTTGCAGTGGAAGCCCAACAAAGGAGGAAGCGTCCATATCTGGGTTATAATAATTGCTCTTAGCAATGTGATTTTCCAAAACAGGCTGTTGGTTCATCTTAGCTCCATTTCTTTTGTCTTTTATTTTTGCTGCAATTCTGTGTAGTTTTTTTGTTTTTCTAGTTTAGTAAGATGCTCTGGATGCAGTTGTTGGTAGAAAGGCAAATTATAAATGCTATGAGTAAGTAACGCCAAGAAGCAAAGGCTGCGAGAAGCTGAGGCACTCTTGTGGAGGGATCTGAAAAGTTGTGTTCCTTCTAGGACAGAGAGCCTTTTGATGGGGAACAGAGGCTTAGGAGATAGATATGGAAAGGTGCACGCTGTCTGGCTCATGGCAGACCGGGTGCCAGATTAGAAACTTCCAGGCACCAGATTTCACTCCTGGGCCATCAGTTGCTTCTCCCCATCTTACCCAGTACAGCCTTATCTGGGCAGCGCTGGGACTTGACATCAGAACTTTTAAAACAATGATTTCATTCAGAACAGAGTGTTCTATTTTTCTCCCTTTCCATAAACAGGAGTTGTCAGCCCAATTTATTAAGGTTGAAAATCGTAATAAGATTGGCAGAGGCTGCTGCCTCTTATCTGTGGGATCAGAACTGGAGGTGGAAAATGCCAACAAGTCGCAGCCGACTTACGATGATGCTGTAGGATTTTCAAGTCAAGAGAATAACAGGAGGTTTGCCATTGCCTGCCTCTGCATAGCAACCTTGGATTTCCTTGGTGGGCTTCAATCCAGGTACTGACCCGGGCCAACCCTGCTTAGCTTCCTAGATCTGACAAGATCGGGCTAGCCTGGGTCATCGAGGTCAGGGTAGGGATCAGAACTACTCCCTGGGTAAAATGGGTCTCCCTATGTCCAATATTTAGCTATGTTGCGTTGTTTTTTTAAAACAAACCATTCCTCTGTTGAAACTGGTTCACTCCAAATCTTCACAGTGGTTGGTTTATGGCTCCAAGACTTCAGTGCAATTATGTAGCACTGTCTGGCAGAGCCTACAGCATGAGAGCCCAATAGCTCAGTAGTAGAACATTACATACACCTCTTGTGCAGAAGGTCCCCAGTTCAATCCCTGGTATCCCTAGGTAAAAGGATCTCCCATGGCAGGGAGGGGAAGGCCTTTTGCCAGAGACCTTGGAGAGCTGCTGCTGGTCAGGGTAGATAATTCTGGGCTAGATAGACGTGGAATAAGTCTGCTTCATTCATGTGTTCAATTATCTCTGATGCCAATTGCTATTTTTTTGTTTATTTGTTTCCATTTTTATTTTATCAGGAGAAGGGAGGGATTGGAAAACAAACCCTTAAAATCCCCCCTTTTCCCCATGAAACTCCTAGCAAGGACACCCTTTGGGAAGAGAGCCCCTGCCTCTCTCCGGGTATTTCAGATCATGTATGCTTATTTGCGGCCAGCACACTGTTTCCTGCATGATGAACCTTCATTATTGTAGGCGATCCAGCAGGTCTACCTATGCCCAAGGCACAAATCCTATCACTTAAGCAAACAAAGGAGATTGTTGTTGGACAGGTGTTGATTATATTGCAGTTGCAGTGGTGAGGTATAAAAGAATAATCAGGATGAATGTTCTCAAAATATGCTGGTTGGGGTTTACTGAACGTAGGGGGTTACCGCACTTGTATTCCCAGCGATGTATTAAGAGTTTGAAAATGTTATAAAAAATACTGTTCGCATTTTCTATGTATTCCCACCGATATATTAAGAGTTTGAAAACGTTATAAAAAATACTGGTTGCACTTTGTTTGGCCCCTTTAGCTGTTAAGACGTCTTCCAACCATTTATAAGCCATGGTATCAAAAAACCCTTTTAAAGCGATGTTTTTTATAACATTTTCAAACTCTTAATACGTCGCTGGGAATACAAAGTGCGGTAACCCCTGTAGTCAAGAACCGGCCTTTAGTACCTTTCCGAGGATCTCTGCCCCTTGCCCCACGCTCTACAGAAATCCCTTCCTCCTCTACCCAGAGCTGAAATGGCACCCCTGGGTTCTGAAAGTTTTTTTTTTCTTCCTTCCGGATCCTGGCTACGCCATTCCCGACACTCCAGCTGCTGCTGACAACACCGCCACTCAGCTGTTACTTAGAGCCTCGCAGCTTCTGTAACAATCCAACTTCCTCGCTAATTTTGTTCTCCTCGATGTGAATTGTCATTCTTTAAGCCCATGGTTCAGCTGCTTGAACATCTTTCAGTGTGACATCTATGCAGTGCTAAAAGACAAGCGGAGGCCCACTCTTGTATCATGTTGGGTCTGAAGGGTATACTTTGTGCTCCCCCAGTTCCACCACACCACCCGCAACTTGCATCTCTCTTTTTAAAATTTCTTTTTTTCTGGTTTCCACGTTTGAACCCTTTCCTCCCTTGCTCCAAGGAGTGCACGTTGGGGTGATTCGTTTTACATGGCATTAGATCCACAGAAGGGAAAAATACAGACACGAGAGTGGCTGGCCTGGTCCCGTCTAGTGAGTATGGTGGCTATGCAGGGATTTGAGGCCAGTAGTAATCCATTCCAAGTCCGGCATTGCAGCTGCTATACTTCACCGGCTTTTCTCGCAAACTTGTATGCTTGCTATTGAAAGGGAATGGTGTGTGTGTGTGAAGTGCCGTCAAGTCGCTTCTGACTCATGGCGATCCTGTGTATCAGTGTCCTCCAAAACGTCCTATTTTTAACCGTCTTGCTCAGATCTTGCAAATTGAGGGCTGTGGCTTCCCTTATGGAGTCAATCCATCTCTTCTTGGGTCTTTCTCTTTTCCTGCTGCCTTCAACTTTTTCTGCCATGATTGTCTTTTCCAGTGACTCTTGTCTTCTCATAATGTGACCAAAGTACAACAGCCTCAGTTTTGTCATTTTAGCTTCTAGGGTCAGTTCAGACTTGATTTGATCGATAACCCCCTGATTTGTTTTTTTGGCAGTCCATGGTATCCGTAACACTCTCCTCCAACACCACATTTCAAAGGAATCCACTTTCTTCCTATCAGCTTTCTTCATTGTCCAGCTTTCACACCCACACATAGTAATAGCGAATACTATGGCGTGAATCAACTTGATCTTGGTTGCCAGTGACACATCTTTACACTTAAGAAACTTTTCTAGCTCCTTCATGGCTGCCCTTCCCAGTCTCAATTTCCTTATGATTTCTTGGTTGCAGTGTTCTCTGATAACAATTACCCCATTTGCTGTGCTTTAAAGGGTGGTTTCCAGTATTGATTGTTTGGATTGATGGCATTTTTGTGTCCCACCCTTCCTTCCAGGACTTGAGCAGACTTTTTTTGAGCCTCCTAAAGTGAGGTTGAAAGATGCTGGCATTGCCCAGCGAGCTTTAGAGCCTAGTTGGGATTTGGATCTGAGTTTCTAGACCCCTGGTCGAATTCTCCTGCCACAACATTTCGCTGGCTCTGTGTTCTGAAGCAGAGCCGTGGCACTGAAAACCAGTTTGAGTGCTGAATCCTTGGTGACCTCCGGTTCAAATTAAGCCCCAGTCACAGGTTGTTGTTTTTTAAGCCCCTTCTCCAGAGATACGAGAGAGTATCTGAGAGGGGCTCTTAAGGGCACCCAAGTTAGAGCTGTGTATTTGACATGATAGAGGGAGCTTTTTAAGCAGAGGCTAGAAGGCCATCTGTCAGCAATGCTGATTTGATGACCTTAGGCAGATCATGAGAGGCAGGGCATCTTGGCCATCTTCTGGGCATGGTCAGTGGGGGTTGGGGGGGGGAGGTAGTTGTGAATTTCCTGCATTGTGCAGGGGGTTGAACTAGATGATCCTGGTGGTCCCTTCCAACTCTATGATTCTGTGATGACTGTTTATAGTTCATAGCATGGCAGTATTAACACAGGCATTTGGGAGGCTTCCAGAAAAGCCATTTGACTTGGTCTTGTGGGTCTCTGTAGGTCAGGATGGTCCCGACAACAGTGGGCAGCACCGAGCTCACTTCTTCCGATTCCACTTTGAAGTGCACAGGAAGTCAAACAAGCTCGAGTCACTTTGCAGATTCAGAAGTCCTGTCGCGTTTTGTGCGGCACAGCATTGGGGTGTGAAATTGTGATGACGGGGCCATCTGCCTGAATCCTTGCGTCCTGGTTGAGCCTGTCTCTCTTACATTTTATGTCAAGTGATATGCTATTTTTGAGGCATATTTTATCTTCTCTCCCCCCCTCCCTATTTTGCGGAGATGAGAGAAGTGGGCTTCAGGATGCCACCTCTTTTTTTAAAAAGAAAATGTTATTTTTTGCTTAAAGTTAATTCTTTGGCGTTTTCCTCTTTGCAATTTAAAGCAAGCATGGGTTAACACAGCATCCAGTTCACATGAACACATGAAGCAGCCTTCTACTGAATCAGACCCTTGGTCCATCAAAGTCAGTATTGTCTACTCAGACCGGCAGCGGCTCTCCAGGGTCTCAGGCAGGGGTCTTTCACGTCACCTACTTGCCTAGCCCCTTTAACTGGAGATGCTGGGGATTGAATCTGGGACCTTCTACATGCCAAGCAGATGCTCTACCATTGAGCCACAGCCCCTCCCCAAACAGGACAGGCTGAATTTGCTCACCTTTTGACATCTAAGCTTCCCCAGGGCCAGTGAAAGCCAACATAAATGTGAGGGGAATGTCTTGTAATATTTACTGGGAAATCCTGTACGTTGGCAAGCCTCAAGGGGAAAGGAATTCCACAGGTGCTGAGTCAGCCGTGCACATTTCACCCTTTACCCGTGCTGGGTAGATTGGGTGATATAGCCAAGAGGACCATCCTCAACTGATATGGGTGATCATAACAAAGCAAAAGGGAGGAAGCAGCAACGGCACCAAGAACCTTCTGACCTTCTGCACCTAATCCAGGGGTCGGCAAACTCATTAGTCAAAAGAGCCAAATATCAACATTGGGAGGCCAGGTCTACCCATTGGCTTTCATGGCAGTAGACCTGGCCTCCGGAGGCCCATAGAAGCCAATTGGTAGACCTGGCCTCTGAAGGTGGACTTTTTTCCCTCCTCGGAGTCCAGGTCTACCGCCAAGAAAGCCACTGGGTAGACATGGCCTCCCAATGGGACTCAGCCGGAGGCCAGGTCTACCAAAGGAAGCCCGCCCCGCCCGACAGCTGATAGGCGGGGGGGCCAGGAACTGCTGAGCCGCCCGCCCAGCAATTGCGCGGCTAGAGGGGAGGCTTTAGCCTCCCAACCATTGAGGGCAAGGGAAAGGGGGACCCGGCCATTCTCCACAACGGGGGGGGGGGAGAGACAGCTCGCCCACTCTCTCTCTCTCAGGCTTGCCGGCTCCGCAGCCCGGCTGCCGGCGTGAGCGGGCACAAGAGCAGGGGCTCCGAACCAAGTTCGGAAAGCCGCACTCAGCGGGCCAAAGAGCCGCATGCAGCTCGGGAGCCGCAGTTTGCAGACCCCTGACCTAATCCCTTGTGGCAAGCCACTCCAGATTGCAGACTGAAAAGTTCCCAGGATTCCAGAGTGACTCCATCCAACGCAGGCAGTCCATTGTTCCCCTGTGACCTGATAGGGTATAAAAGCTTCCAGGGGAACACTGATTTCCTGCCTGGCTGCTATCCTGGGCTGCCGGCTGTTAGGGTTGCCAACTCTGGGTCGCAAAATACTCGGAGATTTGGGAGGGCAAAGGTTAGGGAGGAGAGGGACCTCAGCAAGGTATAACGCCATAGACTCCACCCTCCAGAGCAGCCATTTTCTTCAGGGGAACTGATCTCTGTAGTCTGGAGATCAGTTGTAATTCCAGGAGATCCAGGCCCCAGCTGGAAGTTGGCAACCCTGCTGGCTGGCTGGCCTACAAGCCCTGATTCCAGTGACTTGTGTCTGTTGCTCCCTGTTGCTGTTCACCCCCCACCTGCTTTTGCTGGATTGTGATCTCTGCTAGAGAGTCTCATTTTGGTGTCTTGACCTTGGTTCCTCGACTCACTTCCTCTCACTACAAGAGACGCACTTGCCTCCCTCGTTAAAATTTGGTTTAAAAGAGGTTACATATTCATGGAGCATTCAGTCTATCAGCAGCCAAGAGAGCTTCATTGAACTTCCAGGTTCAGAGGCAGTGTACCAGCAGTTGAGGGGCAGTCAGTAGAGGACACCTGCTGCCTTCATCCTGTGCTTGTGGCTTTCTGTTGCTGGAAGGAAGATTGACTTTGATCTACTGCAGCAGGGCTATTAATTCACCCATGATGGGAACAGAACCTCCATGTACATAGGCAGTATATCTTTGAATATCTTTTACTTGGACCCAGACAGCTGGAAGGGAGCCTGTTGCCTTCATGGCCTGCTGCTTCCCAGAGGCAACTGGTTGGCCTCTGCTGGAAACAGGATTGGGGATGAGTTGGATCTTGTATCTAATCCAATGAGGCTATTTTTATGGGTCACTGTAAAAATGGAGAAAATCCAGAGATGCCAGTCATAGCATGCTCCTGGTCAACCTGACCTATTTCCTCCTGGGAGGGGGCATCTTGCTAGATTGAGGTATGAATTTACATACCTTGGGGTTAGAAGGTTAGACTGAGATGCATTACCATGTTGAGCTAGTTCCAATGCTGTATTTCTTGGGCAGAATTAATATATAGAAATTGACAAGCCACGTTTCTGCTTTTACTGCTGCTGTTCAGCCCCCTCTTCTAAAATCCCATCTTCTCATTTATTAAAAAAAAAAAATTCAGCAAAAAAAAATCTGAAAGTTTTCATTAATCTCTCACAGCAAAATTTAGGGCTGCAAAACTGGCAGTTGTTTCAGCTTTTAGGATTACATTAGCTGGCGTATTAAACAAAATGTGTCACTCTGGTAGTATCTTCTCTGAAAAGCTAAATCAATTTTCTCGGCCGTATCCACGCACCACTTTATCTAAAAGCATCTGAATTATCATTTACAGCTAAGATGCTTTATTAGCAGCTGGCGTAGAAATTGCTCTGTGGGAAAAAAATTGTGTGTCACGTTATAGTAATTTTTAAATTGGTGTTAATCCAACATCATAAAATCTTTAAAAAGAAAAAAAAAACTTTTTTCATAATTGGCATTTTGTCTTAATGAGACGTTATCTTATTTTCGGAAGCCAGTTCTGCAGCAGCAAGGAAGAACGCTATTAAAATCTAGGTTTTTACAGTGGGAGAGTTGTGAACGTATAAATTAGCTTTAGCGTGTTACCTACTCTAACTTAAGACTTGAGGTGGGTAATAATTTTCTCGGGCTGAGTTCAAATGGGAGCACCCAGTTTTCTCACCCTTGAATAGTGCATCATTTTTAGGTGGTTTCTCAGGACACTGGCTTGCAGGTGCCCAGAAATATTTGTACATTGCTCAGGGGCAGAGGGGGAATGCGTCTTTAGTTGCCAAGGCACTCCAACCAACATTCTGGGCGCTTTCACACATGCTGAAGAATGCACTTTCAGTCCACTCTCAATGTACTTTAATGATTGTTTGCAAGTGGATTTTGCCATTTCACGTAGTCAAAGCCAGCTGCAAAGTGCATTGAAAGGGGATTGAAAGTGCATTATTCGGCATGCGTGAAAGCGTCCTCTCTGTCTGACCAGTCTGTGCAGCGATGAAGCCCACACACCCCATAGTATGGCAGGACAGGGTATATCCCACGCCAGCCCGCTTACAGGCTTGTCGCTAAGATGACCTGTATGAAGCACTTCAGAATGTTCTCAGTGCTGTGTAAGTGCTGAGTATTCCTGTCATTGCCCCTCTCTAGCAGAAGTAAGATGAATGCTATGAAATATAGGCAAATACCAGCGCATTCCTGTGCAGACATTGGCTGATAGGCGTGATTTGATTCACGTTGGTGCAGAATCTCCCTTTCCATTAAATTTTATTGTGGGCCCTAAGTACATCTACTGATCTCTTCTGCAGTTTTGCAGATGGCTGTCAAGCTAGCCTTTCGCTTGCAATATGTCTGCTGCTTGACAGGAACCAGATGTGTTTCTTCTTCCTTTTTATTTATATTTTTCTCCCCACGGTTATTGTTTTGCAGGTTCGAGAGGAGAGGAGATCTCGGAGGAGGACCCACAGATTGATATCGCTACTGTTCAGGACATGCTAAGCAGCCACCATTACAAGTCTTTCAAAGTCAGCATGATCCATAGGCTGCGGTTCACCACAGATGTTCAGCTAGGTAAATCAGTCTGAGTGCTTGACGCTGCCAGAAAGCCAGGGGTGCTCAACCCTGTTCAGCAGACTTCAGCGCTTGCTTTGGCCATGTAGGACCTGTGCGGTGTGCCTGCTGCCGTGTAATCCCTATAGCCAGACCAGGAAGCATCCCTGTGAGAATGAAACTTCCCTCCTTCCCACGTAAACTTGGGGGAGGGAGGGGGCTTGTAGAAAGGCCATGCTGAATTTTTGAGAGTTCTTATAACACATGACAAAATTTCATGTTGAGAGAATGATCAAAAACAAAGAATGCAAGTGTTTTGTTTGTTTGTTGCATGTGGGGGGGGAGGTCCAGCAGGGTCCAAATGAAGTCCCAAAGTTGCCGCAGTGTCAGCTGGTGTGTCTCCCGCGCCAGGACAGTCTGAAGGTGCTAGCCCTTCCACCCCTTTTTATGTCACAGACATGGAGGGAAAGGGGGCTCAAACCTCCTGGGTCCTCTTCCTCCTGTCGGCATGCTCCCTGCCATCTCTGATCTGCTTGGTGTAGTCTGGCAGAGAGTGGAGCAGTCTCAACCAACTCCTCCCTGGCCATGGGTTGCAGTGGCTTAAATACCCCAAGCCCATCTCCCTAGGGCCCACCCACCCCCTCCATTTCCATTCTCACGAGGCTCCCAAAACTCACAAGTCTTTCCCCACTTCTTGGGCATGGTGCCAGGGTTGTTTGGTGCCCCCTCAAGACAAAGCGTGACTGCCTCTGGGAGACCCAGGAGGGCCGCATGATGGCTGGCAGGGCATGGCTCCGCTGGCCAGCTGATTGCTGAAGCCAGTCGTGTTGGCCTTGGCCCGGCCCTGGCTTCTCTGAGGTTGTCAGGGGCCAGGGGCTGGCTGGCCTCTCAGCAGAGTGTAGTACCTAGGTGGGGCTCCCTCGGTGGGGTGAGTGTTGGTGGCAACAGGGGGGCCGGAGCCAGGGGACTCTTGGCTTCCAGACATCGCAACTGATTGGCAAACCTGTCTGAATAATTTACATAATTTAGACAGGCTGCAGAATTGGGGTTAGTTTGTTCATTTAAATCTTCAAAGCACATCTACTTGGAGGCTCTTCTTTTCTGTGCGTGTATGTTGTTGTTGTTTTTTATTGTACTGTCTTGTTAAGGAAAGGATTTCTGCGCTGGTGCTGTTGGAGGGAAGCATGTTTTCTGCTCTTGAGCAAACTATCCGAGGGTGATAGTTTTCCTTCCAGGGAAGTTTGACTCACTTGTATCTGGAAGCTGTCAAAAGTAGGAGCTTGAAAAGGTCGTGACAGATCACTAAAGATAAATGGTTAACAGAGAGAGCCTGTTAGCAAGGAAACAATTGGCTTTGTCTTGTTTCAGAGCAAAAGGACAGGCCTTGCTCATTTCTGGAGGTGCCGTCACATTTTCTATCCCTCCCCCTCCACAAAACCTCATGTAAGTTAAGTCTGTAATCCTTAATTAAGGTAATTTATGAAATCATTGCAGGGCTGTGTAGACATCCTCCTATCTATCCCCCCCACACACACACACACTAAGAAACCTTTATGTGCTTTGAGATGAGGAGAGGGCCTTACACTGGTGTGTGTCCTCTCTGACTCCTTCACCAGGCGGAGAAGCACATGGCCAAACTGTGAAGACCCACAGTGATTTGAAAGCAGTTTTCTGAGAGCCAGGGATGGAGGAGAAGGTAGGATTAGGTTACATGACCTGTCATCTGAAGAGAGTGCGATGCAAGTCAAAGCATTGTATAGGCATCGTGGGGTGTGGGACTGTGAACTGGGGTGCAAAGCAAAGAACTAGGTAGTATTGAGTATTTGTAGCTTACAATGTATATAGTGCTTTGCTGGCAATTTACAAAAAGCATACATTCTTGCCGTGAACAACGTTCCATTTCATTTTATATAGTGGGGTGGGGGAGGGAGAGTCGAGGTCAGGGCAATGAAGAACAAAAGGAAGCCGATGCAGTTCCGTGTGCTGAGGATTAGTTTTAATAGGGGATGCGGATTAAAGCATTAAAGTAATGAGAGGAGAGGTTTGGAGAAAGAGAGAGGGCATCACCTAGGTGTTCTTGGGGGAAGCTTCAGGGAGAACAGGAAGGAGATCCTACAGCTGCAATCCTAAGCATACTTCTCTGGAAGTAGATTCCTCTAAATGTAACATTACTTACAGTGCTATCCTATGTAAGGACATTCCGTTCTAACCCCATTGAGATCAATGGACTTAGACTGGAGTAACTGCATGGAATTGCTCTGTTGGTCCTAAAGATTGTTAGGAACAGGTTGTAAAACTGCTACAAATTGATAGAACGCATCACTTCCAACTCAGGATGTATGAAGATACCCTTTTTCCATTTTGTTTTATTTTGTCTCTTTAATATGTTTTTGAGCCTTTTTGTTTCCACTCACTCACACATACGTGCACGCACACACCTTGACATTTCCAGGGTTTTTTGTTTATTTGTTTCTCTGATATAATTTTAATGCCATGCGCTACTTCTACACCACTGGCACAAGAACGGGCATGAATTTTAATGGTAATTTTTCCATCAAAGTTCATTAGTGCAGTCTGTGCGGGGGGGAGATAGATGACTGTAGCTCCATCCCAAATGGGTTGAGACTGTGGCAGAAACAGGAACTTGGGAACCAAAACTGTTGTGGTCGCACAATTGGGTAACCTCCCTAGTTCCCAACATAGCATGAACCAGTGCAGGGAATGCCAAAAATAAGGGTGGGGGGGGAGGAAAAGAAAAGGGCTGACTTGACAAAGGATCCGGTCCTGCAGACCCGTGCGTGTGCGAGCAGGTGCAAGCGATGGTGCGATACAGCTATAATAGATGGGAGTATACAGCAACAATTTGCAGATAAAAATAATAGGAAGTTTAAAGTGTATTTTACATGATAAAAGAAAGATGAAATGGGGTGGGAGAGGAGTCTGTTACATCCGAGATGGCTCCACAGCCCCTGCCTTTTTTTTGTGTGAAGTAGCCTCCGTAGGAAAAGATTGATGCAACGAGAAGTGACCTTGGCTTGGAGCAGGAGCCGGTGATGTATGTATGAGCATCTCTCGGCTAAATGGACCCAGATTTGTAGTGCTAATATACATGGAAGCCCAGAACCAGACTCAGGATGGCAATAAATCAACAGCCACTTTGGGTGTCATTTCTGGTTTATATTCCACTATTGTTCTATCACTTTAATTCATGTCACTATCATCTGTTCATCTGGAACAGTTTTATATAATTTTCCAGTGGAGTTACCTGACAAATCCTATCAAATTAACACGGGTGCATTAACAATATTGACTCCACTGTGCGAATTCTTGGGAGTTGCGGCAAATGAGATGTTTTGTGTTTGTGTGTGTTGTTTTTTTAAAGAGAGAGAAAAGGCCCACAAGGGGTTATTTGAGCTATTTTTTTTAATGTATGGGAGAGAGTAATCTGGTGTATTTCCATTACAAAGGATCAGAGCATACTGTTTTTGCGCTGCTTTTCCTGGGTTTTTGTGGAGCAAAAATGCAACCCTCTTTTTTTTAATGTCAAGATGACAGCTGCTGATAATATTTTCACAGGGGAAATATGTAGATTTTGGACACCTAATGATCGAGGCTGCCTAAAGTGAAATGTCCTAATAAAGAATCCCTCTGCTAATGGAGAATCCCGCTTTCTTATTTTATTTTCACCCTCCTAGCATCCTTTTGGGCTCTTGACACTGTCTGTAATTGAAATATGGTATCTGGGATGGTAGGGGTGCTCAGTGACAAATTGCACTGCTTGATTAATTGAAATGCAAGCCTTGTTTGCAGGAGCTGTTCAAAGCTATACTGTAGTGGTCAGATTCCAAATGAGGGTAACATTGCATTTGGCCTCTGCAGGAGTTAAGGTTAACATAACATGCATGTAGTTCACCCATTTGCCTGGCCTTGTTTTCTTTCTGCTCCGGCTTTTGGAAACCACAGAGATTCAAGTGAATGAGCGACCCCTCAGACCCTTAAAAGAGACTACCAAGTTTGTGGTGGCCGCCGGCACCATTTTCAGTCTTGCAGGACACACCACTGGTTTGTGTTGCCGCATGACACTACAGCTTCTACGCTTGGCCACCAGTCGGGAATTCACTCCCCACACAGCAGAGAAACAGAAGTGCCTCTGCAAATGGGACATGCTCTGTGTAGACCAAGAGCCACTGAGAGATTGCAGCCCCTCCCTCCCAGGAAGCCATCAGCCAGAGAACATAGAATCACAGAGTTGGAGGGGGGCATACAGGTCATCTAGTCCAACCCCCTGCTTAATGCAGGATCAGCCTAGAGCAGTGATGGCGAACCTTTTAGAGACCGAGTGCCCAAACTGCAACCAAAAACCCACTTATTTATCACCGAGTGCCAATGCGGCAATTTAACCTGAATGCCACCCCCAGAGGGGGCCCAGAGGGAGAGGCTAGGGTTGCCAAGTTCCTCTTCACCATGAGTGGGAGGTTTTGGGGTGGCGCCTGAGGAGGGCAGGGTTTGGGGAAGGACTTCAGTGCCATAGAGTCCAACTGCCAAAGTGGCAATTTTTTCCAGGGGAACTGATCTCTGTTGGTTGGAGATCACCTGTAATAGCAGATCTCCAGCTAGTACCTGGAGATTGGCAACTAGTTCCTTAGTGTTTTCTCTCTACATATCAAGACAAATGGAAAGGTGTTTGGAGGATAGCTTGTGGCACTTCAAAGGTGGAATAGGACTGCACGCCCCTCCGCCCGCACAGACCCAGAGGGTGCCGGAGAAGCCGCTGGAGGGAAAGAAGGAAGGAAGGAAGGAAGGAAGGAAAGAAGGGAAGGGAGGGGGAAAGGGAAGGAAGGGAGGGAGAGAAAGAAAGAAAAAGAGAGAGAAAGGGAGAAAGAAATGGAGCAAGGGAGAGAAAGAAAAGGACAGAGGGAGACAGAAAAAGAAAGAGGCCATTTATGCATGGGAGGTTTTGCCTTGGATTTGCCACTCGGTGGGGCGCGGTGGCAGGCTTGTGAGAGGCGAGCAGGGTGGGGCAGAGGGCGCCTCCTTCGCACCCACCGACCAGCCATGCCCCTCCGCCCGCACAGGCCCAGAGGGCGCCGGAGAAGCCGCTGGAGGGAAAGAAGGAAGGAAGGAAGGAAGGAAGGAAAGAAGGGAAGGGAGGGGGAAAGGGAAGGAAGGGAGGGAGAGAAAGAAAGAAAAAGAGAGAGAAAGGGAGAAAGAAATGGAGCAAGGGAGAGAAAGAAAAGGACAGAGGGAGACAGAAAAAGAAAGAGGCCATTTATGCATGGGAGGTTTTGCCTTGGATTTGCCACTCGGTGGGGCGCGGTGGCAGGCTTGTGAGAGGCGAGCAGGGTGGGGCAGAGGGCGCCTCCTTCGCACCCACCGACCAGCCATGCCCCTCCGCCCGCACAGGCCCAGAGGGCGCCGGAGAAGCTGCCGGCCATGCCGAGTGTGAGCGCTCGGCTTCTGTTCCCCGCTCTCCCACCTGCCTGGACGGCCGCGCACGCTCCAGCGGCGGCAATGGCGGCAGCTTCTGTGGGAGAGTCCGGGGGCCACCGCCAATGATGTCGGAGGTTCCCCACCCCTGGGCTACAGCCTCCCCCAACCCTAACCCAACCCTAACCCTAACCGGGGCGGGGCAGAGCCGGAAAGGCCAGCGGCTTGGAGGAACCGTGCGTGCCGGCAGAAAGGGCTACGCGTGCCGGAAGTGGCACCCGTGCCATAGGTTCGCCAACACAGGCCTAGAGCATCCCTGACAAGTGGTTGTCCAGCCTCTGCTTAAAGACTGCCAGTGAGGGGGATCTCAACACCTCCCTAGGTAGCTGATTCCACTGTCAAACAACTCTTACTGTAAAAAAAAAAAATCCTAATATCCAGCCGGTACCCTTCCACCCACAATTTAAACCCATTATTGCAAGTCAAATCCTCTCCTGCCAACAGGAACAGCTCCCTGCCCTCCTCTAAGTGACAGCCCTTCAAATACTTCAAGAGAGTAAATGTCCCCCCTCAACCTCTTCTCCAGACTAAACATTCCCAACTCCCTCAGCCTTTCCTCGTAGGGCTTGGTCTCCAGGCCCCTGATCATCCTCGTCACTCTCCTCTGTACCCGCTCGATTCTGTCCACATCCTTTTTGAAGTGGGGCCTCCAGAACTGCATACAATACTCCAGGTGCCGCCTGACCAACACAATGTACAGCGTGCAACCACAGCAAGCTTGTTTCCTCCCTCCATGCCAGAAAGATTCCTGCACCTGTTGTCGTTGGACTGCAGACATGAAGGAAGGACACTGTTGTGTTAATCTTTTGTGAGCCGCCTTGGAGAACATTTGCTTGGGAGGTAGGGTACAAATCCATCAGCGGCCCACCTTAACTTCCTCTGTGCCAATACCAAGGCTATGGTATTAAAATTAAGAGAGCCTATTCAGCACTGAGCTTCACACGTGGAGGACCTCCCTATATTCTCTTTTGGAATATCAGCAACATTCCCTGCATGCATTGAGATTGTATACATGCAGGAAAGGCCCCTCACTACTTAAGTGGCCAGACGCAAATCCAAACAAGGTACAAGTTTATTCTTCTTTTGGAAGTTGCCTTTTGAATGTCAGTCTTGCTGAAAACGTGGCCTCGTTTAAGGATGCAGAGTGCAAGTGAAACCCATATTTCTAATGCGGGAGAAAGAGTGATTCAGGATGTCCTTTCAATATTTGCAGAAAATGATTGTGTCGTGGGAGGGGAGGGATGTGATTGGATATTGATTAGAAATGAGTAGGGTTCTCACGTGATTTAAACTGTAGTTGATTCATTATAGGAATTTTAATTGATAATTTATTAAATCTGCAAAAAAATTGCATTTGAGGAAAAAATGCTTTGTTTTAGATGATGCAGGCATGTGTTTTTGACCAGCATCCTGTTTGAAGACCCATTCCCCTTCCTCTCTTACATTGGCAGGAATGCCTCTTTTAGGAAGGTGCCATTTGCAGTTTTTATAATTACTTGCATTAAAAGATATATTTTAAAATTGTTCAAAATCTGCGGCTTAATTAATTATAGCCATCTGTTTAGTGACTAAAAATATTTTTAATTTATCTGATTGACCAATTTGTATATGCCTAGACCTGAGTCCTGCTTATTTTCTCTATGAACCCATGAATTTTCTCTAGGTCATGCACAAGGAATCATGGGAGAGGGGAGCAATTTGGAAACCCTTCCCACACCCCCAAGATCTCCACCTCTGTTATTATAGAAGTTTGAGAAGGTTACTCCCCGTTGCCCACCCTGTTCTTTATGTTAATTGACTCTCACCTGCTCTCTCTGTTCAGTCTTCATCAGGTGAAGTTGGAGAGTTTGACTGTCTTTCTTTGGGACTTCTTTTCTTTGGTTAATTTACAAAGTCATATTTTTCTGCACGCCTGGGAATCCTCCAAGTATGCAGAGACCCCTCCTGCATCTGCTAGTGGCCCAATTTTATTTCTTTTGTGATTAGCACAGGGCCCAGCCACTGTACTGTTCGATATTGAGATAACAATACAGCTGAACCACAGAATGAAGAGGAAGTGTGATAGGTGTGGAGGAACAGTGTGATATTCCCACAATCAGTTAAATATTTGGATGACCAAACACATGCATTTTGGAGTGAGAGAAGTGTTATTTATCTGAATCCATTTGATCAGACGTCCACAAATACTGTTACTAGTAGCAGTTGTAAGTATACACATGAACACATGAAGCTGCCTTATACTGAATCAGACCCTTGGTCCATCAAAGTCAGTATTGTCTACTCAGACCAGCAGCTGCTCTCCAGGGTCTCAGGAAGAGGTCTGTTCACATCACCTACTTGCCTAGTCCCTCTACCTGGAGATGCCGGGGATTGAACCTGGGACCTTCCGCATGCCAAGCAGATGCTCTACCACTGAGCTACAGCCCTTCCCGTATAATAAGTATAATTTTGGTGGCAAACAGGCAAAGCCTCCTGTGTTATTCCTAGGGGTATGGGATATGTTTTTTTTAAAGCTAGCAACATAGGGAAGCGCAGAATGCCCTTTTTTCCCTTAAAAGGGCACTGGGTTGCATCTTGTCCTGAGATAAAGCCATGGGCCAGCCCCTCCACCAGGCCACCTTAGCACCTTAGCCTAGGCTGCCAGAGGTGGAGGGTCACTTACCAGCCCTGCTGCCACCCCCCAACCTGGCCTCACTCACCCAACATCATGACCTGTCCCATTAGGTTCCTCCAGCCCCAGTGGGTAGCCTGCTTCCTCCTTCTCTTCCTTTGCTGGTGTTGGCCTGACCTCCTTCCCCCCTGCCTCACCTGACTGTGGGGGAGGGGCAAGGAGGCCAGTGGTCTCTTCCTGCCACGGTGGAGGGGGGGGAGGAGGGTGCTTCTCCTAGCAAATGACTGCCCCTTACTTTGTCCCTATTTTTTGCCTTTTGGGAATGGCCTTGTTAAAATATGGCTAGTGTGAGCAACTGGAGTTGTCGTTCTTCAGGGTTCAGATCTTTCTCCATGTCTCAAGCTTCAGTCTCTTGAATGGGGGAGCAGATGCATCTTGTCCCTAGTGCGGAAGCAGGCAAATCAGTGTGCATGAACACTAAGGCACAGGGCATGCACCGCCTCCCTTTCTGCACACTGCAACTGCTGAAGCGTATTATGAACTGTTGATAACATCTTATATGACAATGATACTGTCACCATCCTGGCTTTTAAACCAGTGAAGAATAGGCTACTGTAGAATAAATAAGGTAATTGGGAGTACAGCTCTGAAAATGGGGAATGCTTGGGTGCTAATCCTTGAAGTGATCAGCAGGCACAGGCGTTCCCCTTGTTTCCATCTGTTGAAATGTTGACAGGGCACCGCACTTGCTGTTTGTATCAGCACTTCTGAACTTCTTATCACGCTTGGCTATCTGCAGTTTGATTTTGTACACACACACACACACACACACACACACACACACACCCATTATTAACAATTTAGAGAACTTTTCTTTAAATCTTGGCAGTGGGGCAGTTCACAACATCTGCCATTTAATTCTTCAAGCAAACTGGGCAGCTCCTTCTCGTCTGGAGCTCTGTATGTGCATCCTATGGATTGGGGCCACCCTGCCCACAGAGCCAGGTAGCGTTGTTATGAGGAGGGAAGTTTCTTTTTCTGAACATCACTTTTTTCACAAATAGACAATGATTCCTCTTATTCTTTTTTTTTCTCTTTTAAAAGAAGGGTTTCTCTTTGTAGAGAAATCAGTGCTTCTGTTGGTAACCGCCTTTTTCTTGCTGTTGTTTTATGTTACACACCACAGGAAGACAGGAAGGTTTGTGGAGACATGGCCTGCCTCTGAGCATCTACAGAGTGAAATTCTGAAATTGTGCAGAACCTCCTTTCCTGCCCCTCCTCGCTTCAAATTTCTCTGTGATCGAAATTGAATTGATTAGAAACTTACTCCAAATTCCTGAAAAGAGAGAAAGGACTGGATTGTTGGGTTTCAGGGAGAAAATGGGTAATGAGGAACGAAGAGAATTGCTCTTAATGCTAGTGCCAGGAATGTTTTTCAGCCTGCTGCAAAAAAACAGAAATAGACTGGGTGGTTTTGTCATATTTTTGTGGTTTATGAGATATTTAATTCAGCAAATCTAGTATAGCAAGAAATAGGGTTGATTTTGTTCTGTTGAGTGTCCCTTAGTTCCATTTTTAAAATAATTCTTTTAGAGCCTCTTGTCGGTTACAAAGAAATTCAAAGGAGAGCAGGGTAAGGATCTCTCTCCCGTCGCTTTGCTTTAAACAAAGAAAGCCTCTCCCCGCGTGTTGTTTTTAAATACTCCTTATTCCTTTTGCCTATTTCAGAGTGACCTTGACCTATAACTCGTGACCTAAAAATGTAATTACTTTTAAGTCCTTCTCTGCACAGCTGCCACTATGAAAAAGTATATAGAGAGGTTTGGTCACTCATGTCAGAGGAGAACCTTGTAATTGTAAGCTAAGCAATGAGATGCTGTCTGTTTCTGCTCCGCAAGGCAAGGTTGTTGCTTTGGAGAAGGGAAGGGGGGGGGGAAGCCCATAATAGAATCTGTTATAAATTACTGAGTCTATCCCAGGGTGGATTAACTTCTTAGTTTGCTCCTTTGGCATCTTGGATGAGTGGGACGCCTGTTTGGTTTTCTTTGCTCACTCATCAGTGAAATTCAGAACGGTGGGAACGCAGCCCCCGTTTTCTACTTCCACATCTGAGGTTTGTTTCAGAATTTTCAGTGCAGAGTAATATTAAGACTTTGCACAAAGGCAGTGATAAATTTATTTAGAAGAGAGAGAGAGATGGGGATCTTATGGAAATCTGTTGTAATCTAGCAAGAGTCATTTGAACAGTTGTCCCTATGAAAGGGCACTGTGGACTACTTGCTGAATCTTCCCCATATGCAACACAGGCTCCGACAGATTTATTATTACTGTTGTTGTTGTTATCATTATTACATTAGTATTTGTATTCTTGAATATTAAAAGTGCTTCACATGCATTATCGTAGTGCAGTAGTTGGGAAGATTAGGTACATGAAAGCACCTTGTAAATTAAGCTAGTAACACTATTCCCATGTTGCAGATGCAATGAGTCCACCACGTGAACTTGTGGCTGCGATGAGGGTTGAGCCCGGGGCTGTTATCATGTAGATGTGCTGGTGAATTGTGCTTGCCTGGGGTGTCACTGAACTTCAGAGCTTGAAACTAGCAAACTAGATTTGTGGAAGTCAAGTGTGCCCCCCTATTCTTTACACAATGGATCTCTACATGGCTGAACTTCTAGTCAAGGACAGGCACCTAGATAGGGTTGCCAGGTCCCTCTTTGCCATCGGCGGGAGGTTTTTAGGGCGGAGCCTGAGGAGGGCGAGGTTGGGGGAGGGGAGAGACTTCAATGCCATAGAGTCCAACGGCCAAAGTGACCATTTTCTCCAGGGGGACTGATCTCTATCGGCTGGAGATCAGTTGTAATAGTGGGAGATCTCCAGCTAGTACCTGGAAGTTGGCAACCCTACACCTAGAGTCTGTAGTATCTTTAAATGTTTACTTAATCAAAAAGTATGAATTAACTTTCCAGCTCCTACAGATGCAATGTATTTATGTTAATTTATCTTATTTTGCCCAAATAGGTCTCTTTACCATTTTGCATAATGGTGGGAGGAGCAGGAATGCTGAAGCTCCTCCCCAGCTACTTGAAGACTTCTTCAGCTCCCCGCCCCCATGGCTTATGAGATTTCAGCCATGCTTGGAAACCAAAGGTGTCTCCTGGCGGTCCACAGCTGTCCTTGTTTGGTGTCATTCCTCTTTTGCTCTGCTGAGGCTTCTTTCAGCAAATGTGAAAATTGCTGCTAGTATTTACTTGGGTATTTCCATCCATGCAGGAAATTAGGTGTAGGAGCATTTTTACTTCCTTACTCAATGGTTTAGCAACAGGGCTCTTTTTTATTCAATGCCCAGGTATCTCAGGAGACAAAGTGGAGGTGGATCCTGCGACGAATCAGAAAGCCAGTACCAAGTTCTGGATTAAGCAGAAGCCAATTTCCATCGACTCAGAACTTCTCTGTACCTGTGACCTTGCAGAAGAGAAGAGCCCAAGTAAGTTGTTGTTGTTGTTGTTTTAAAAAAATATGATTTATTCTTCTTGTTGCCACTCCTCATTTTTCACGTTCAGTGGGTGGAACATTTACTACACTCAAATCTTCCCTTTTGCTGGTCATAATTTTCCTAACAACTGCCTGCCCTGATACTGTTCTTCCAGAAGATGCAGAAAATCATTTCCAAAAGCAGAAGTTTGAGCAATTGTAGGGGAGCTGCTGCCCTGATCTTGGCTGCTGAGCTGAGTTGGCCCTGGTTAGTACTTGGATGGGAGACCACCAAGGAAGTCTAGGGTTGTTATGCAGGGGCAGGCAATGACAAACGACCTCTGTTCATATCTTGCCTTGAAAACCATGTGGGGTTGCCGTAAGTCAGCCACAAGTTGATGGTACTTTCAGCCACCAAGAGAACACATTTTTATGTAACAACAGAAGTGTTGCTAACTATTGGCAGGAGGCCTTTTAGTTTTGGACCACTTATTTCTAAAGTGAGAAAACGGTACTTGGGCATTCTCCCCCACTTCGTGGCCATATTTTGTAGTACCTCTGCTGGCAGCAATTTGAATTGGGGCTCAGAGAACCATACGCACAAGCACACTTTCAGTTCACATCCACAGGTCCCAAAATAGGAATTCCCAAAAGAACCAGCCAACTAATATTCAGGTGAGGGTGTACTTCAGTAAGATGGTGCCCAACTGTGAGGAGCAGGACCGGCAAGAAGGGGGGAAAATCTAGTTGGGATCTTGCTGCAAGTGCCCTGCTGAATCTTTTGTATATGCAAATTTCAGCTTTTGGACTGAAATTGAAATGACTGAATGGAGTGAGGCCAGTTGATGCCTGCAGGAATGGTTGGAGATACAAAGACCCGCAATCTTACAAGGATCAAGCAGATTTTGGCCATTAGTGCTTCTAAATAATAATTATCTTGTTGACGAACTCTATGCCCTGGGGATGATCTGTATTAATTTTTGTGTTTTATTGATGAAACACAAGCGTGTTAGTAGCCACTTGCCTGGTCACTTGGAGTGAGTAAAAAAATATATATCTCCAGACCAACCACACAGGAATTTTTTTTGAAAAGATAGTGATGTTTTGTTTGTTTGTTTTCTATGACTGAGATAGGTATGTATGGCCAGGCAAAGTAAGCATTTATTGTGGGCTAGTAACTCTGCTCTGCTCATGACCTGAGTTCAATCCCGACAGAAGTTGGTTTCAGGTAGCTGGCTCAAGGTAGACTCAGCCTTCCATCCTTCCAAGGTTGGTAAAATGAGCACCCAGCTTGCTGGGGGTAAAGGGAAGATGACTGGAGAAGGCACTGGCAAACCACCCCGTAAACAAAGTCTGCCTAGTAAACGTTGGGATGTGACGTCACCCCATGGGTCAGGAATGACCTGGTGCTTGCACAGGGGACCTTTACCTTTACCGTTAGTAACTTATCTAGTCTCACCTGCAGTAGCGGGCAAGCAAATGTATTCTTGTGGGGACATGATAGGAGAAAAGCAAGAGAGAAATTTAAAACATTTCCCTTTAAAGTAAATATCCGAGGTGACATATATTCTAACAAATAAGATAATCATTATAAGTTTAAATAAAACATAAAACAACTGTTAAAATTAAACCCAGAAAGGAGCAATTCAACCCTAGTTGCAACCCTATCAAAATTACAGTTCAACAGAAAGCTTAATAGATATTAAAGGTAAAGGTCCCCTGTGCAAGCACCGGGTCATTACTGACCCATGGGGTGACGTCACATCTCGACGTTTACTAGGCAGACTTTGTTTACGGGGTGGTTTGCCAGGGCCTTCCCCAGTCATCGTCCCTTTACCATCAGCAAGCTGGGTACTCATTTTACCGACCTTGGAAGGATGGAAGGCTGAGTCAACCTTGATCCGGCTACTTGAAACCAACTTGCGTTGGGATCGAACTCAGGTTGTGAGCAGAGCTTGGACTGCAGTACTGCAGCTTACCACTCTGCGCCACAGGGCTCCTTTAATAGATATTAAGTAAGTTTTAATGTAGTTTCTGCAAATGAAGTTTCTGGGTCAGCATCCCCTTACAACAGGGTTCAGTGTACGCAGCATCTCAACAAAAAAAGTTCTGTGGCTGGGTAGGTTCTCAAAAAGTTTAGGGGAGGGGGGAACCATAGAGATAAATAAAATGTTTTTGGGTGTATATGTTCACCAAACTGTTGAACATATGAAGCAGTCTGTGTTATTAGGGCCCTGGAGAGCCACTGCTAATCAGAATAGACAATTCTGACCTTGGTAAATATAACTTACCAAGGTCAGAATTGTGTACTCTAACTAGCAGTGGCTCTCCAGGGCCCTAATAACACAGAGTTTTACCTATGGACTGGAGCTCTCTCAGCTCCCCTTTTCTTCTGCAGCCCCCTGTGTGTCCCAAAAAGCCAGTCCTGAGGATCAGGGGGACCCTCAGAAACTGTACAGGAGAGGTGTAAGGTGCTGCAGTTCAGGGACACCCCCCCTTCTGCTCACAAAATAGATGGTTGGATTCCAGCCAGTGCTTTGATTTCCTAGGGTGTTTCCTGAGTGGAAAGATTTGCCCTGTGAATGTTATAAGTAAATAAATAAAGGGGGGGAGGTAGTTGTGGATTTCCTTCATTGTGCAGGGGGTTGGATTAGATGACCCTGGTGGTCCCTTCCAACACTATGATTCTATGACAAAAATAAATTCAGTCACCCAGGAGCCAACGATTTTCCCAACCAAGCCCTTTCTTCTGCACACCCCTGGATTTTGCTTTTCAAATTTTCTGAGCTTTTTGAAGTTTCTGGGGAAGCAGCATTCTTTGGCTCCTACCTAGGTTTTCTTTGTGAACCAGAATTAAAGCTAAAGCCAAGCAGTCCCTGTGGCCCATAATTATTCGCCATCCAGCCAGCCCTGCTTCTGTATCCAAACCTTTTTGTTTCATTCTCCCACTTGAAATGTCACAGGAGTCTCTGGGGATCCTGAGCTCAGCGCTGTGCGTTGCAAATGGCTTGAAGGGAAGTTTGTTCTTAACTACATTGGGCATCATCTCCGTTCAGCCGGGCAAAGATCATACTTTCCAAATTCCTCCTGGAATTTAAGTCAAGAATCCTTGCCCAGAAGAATGGTGGCTTGATGTGGGGAGAGGGGTTTTTGTTTTTGCTTGCTACAAAGCAGCGGTCTCTCAGTGCCGTTTTAGTCTCTCTTCAATTATGTTCTGAAGTCAAAAGCACTGTTTTTTTATTTGTTCTCTGCTTGCTCCAATTCGTGGCATTGTCCCGGAGTGCCTTGCGAGGGGCTCTGGGTGGAAGGCACCATGGCCGTGCGTTCCAGGGCTTTCTTGGATCCATCACTTTTGAATTTTTTTTTAAGAAGGGGAAGGGAAGCTTATTTGGGCAGCATAAAGGAATGAAGCGCTCTTTCATAGCCCGAGTTTTGCCTGTGATCTTATCAGCAAAGTGATATATGTTTGTAGCAGAGTTTACATCAAAAAATTATTCTTGGGGCTTCCTTGAATGAATTACAGCAAAGGGAGCGAGGCTGAGGGAAGATAAGGGTTTTTGAGTTCTGCAATATATTTTGTTTCCATGTTTTTATCTCTTGTAACACAACCATCTTCCATCTAGTCCTTCTGAGGTGTGCTGGAACGTGTCACAAACGGATGGTTATGCGGTTCCACCCGTGCAAAGACGTTGTTGCTCTTTTTGTTAAAGAAGACGCTTGCTCCAAAAGCATTATGCGTGGGTTGGGTTATGAACTACTCTCCTGCGCTTTTATGCATGTTAGACACAAGGGATTGGCCTTCAAATTGGCTGCTGTGAATATAATGAAGGTTCTTTAGTTGCTGTTGGACCACCAGTCCATCTAGCCAATGTTTTCCACTCAGCGGTCCTGTGTCTCAGGTGTAGGGATCTTCTCCAGCCTTGCTACTCAAGTGGAGGTTTCGGGAAGCTGTGCTGGAGTCTACAGTGTGCAAAACATAAGCATGGCCACTAAGCATTTTGCAGCAGCTCCTTGGAAAACCATGTGACTTCCAAGGGCCCATGTATGGGAGCACTTCTTTTTCTACCCCTCCCCTCTATGATTCTGTTCTGTTTTCTGTCCCATTATAAATTTCCCCTTCCTCTAAGCAGAAAAAAGCACCTCAGCTTCTCCGCTCTTCCCCTTCTGTGTTTTCCTGGCACAGCAAACTATTCCTGGCTCCCCAGTCACGTCGGACATGCTACCTGCTCTCCCTGACCAAGAGGGGTCAGATGCTTTAGTCCAAGTCTGTAGAGAGACCCCCAGACCCCTTCAATCCATATCTGACATTTTGCTGTTGTCTTCTGCGATGGGTTGGGGCATAGTAAGGTCTTCAACTTGTACAGCACGACCTCTCCCATCTCTATAAATTTTCTGGTTTCAGGCTGCTTTGACTATTCCCTGTCCCCAGTTCAAAATGCTTAGTTGTCATAGGTCTACTGAACGTCAGAATGGCTTCCATTCCACTTCAGACCATTGTTATCACTTCTGCCTCTACTTGGTTTTCTCTATTTGGGAATGGCTGAGAATGCTTGTTCCCCCATGCACCAGGCTGGCTCAGGTTCTGAATTTTTATTTGCCAAATAAATCCAGCTTTGTAAACTCAGATACGGGGAGAGGCGCTAATGGCCTCCCTAGTAAACTCCCAGGCCCCATTAGAATCTTGCAAACACCATATCTATAAAGTGCTTGTTTAAATCAGCCGCCATCTGATTATCATAAAAGATCTTGCAGGTTTTGAATCTTGAGGGGAAGCGTCCTGTCGTTAAGATGTAAGATTTAAACCTTAATAAAGGAGCTGCCATTTTTATTGCCAAAAAAGAGCCCTGTATCTCAATTAAGTGTACATAATATAAGGTCTTAAGGAAGCAACATAATAAGCTTAATGCGATTATGTTCTTGGGCAATAGTGTAATTTAAAGGAAATCTGATTCCCTTAATGTCTCTTTACATTGTTCAAAGGAGGAGGAGGGTTGGTCTTCAGTTCCACAAGCCATTGCCCTTTTCAGAAAGATTGCCCCATGGATAGATCACGAAAAGTGATGTGTGTAGCATCGTTGTGCTAATCTGGTAGTCCCAACTTTTCAGTGAGGCAGCGTCTACAGGGATGAAATGTTGCCAGGTTTCACCAATGGCTCAATGACAGAGCTTATGATCTCCATGCAGAAGGCCTCTGGTTCAGTCACCAGTATAAATCAACCAAAAAAGGTAAACTCAACCTGAAAGTGGAATCAAAACAAAAGGGTTGAGCTGAACAACACTAAAATAACAAGAAATATATACATTTTGATATGGTGCACAGTATAGTTAAAAACTCAGGGCCTATAGTGTAGGCTAACTATGTGTTTTTAACTATACTGTGCACCATATTAAAATGTATATATTTCTTGTTATTTTAGCGTTGTTCTGCTCCAACCCTTTTGTTTTGATTCAATCACCAGTATTTCAAGTTAAAGGATCCTCTAATGTTGGAAAGACTCTTCTCTGTCTAAGAGACACTGCCACTCAGAGTAAACAGTCCTGAACTAGATAAGCCAATAGTCTGGCTCTGTATAAATCAGCTTTCTGAGTTCAGCCTCTGGCCTCTGGGACTAGACCATTAGAATTTTATGGAACCAATGTGCCATTGGTGATTTTGCCTGTGCTGTACATGAGCCACCCTATGGGTCTTGCTTTATCATTTTTTCAGCCAATTGTTTACTTGCTCCAAGCTCCACCTCTTATTTATATTATCAAAACATATGTGCTTGTTCTTCCAACTTATGAAGGAGATTCCCCAAGGCAGCTTACAGCAAAGCTTAAAAGTACAAAACCATACCAAATAACGAAGCACCCAAACCAGTTATAAGGCCAAACATTGACATAGCCATCAGACAAGTAGCTGAGCCCCTAGAGATAAAGCACCGTTGTTCAAACGGTGGAGGCACACAAAGGAAGACTTCAGAGGATTCCTAAACTCTATGGGAAGAAGCGATCCTTAAGATCTCTTGGGGCCTTACAAGATGGGAGATACTCTTCCTCTTAGGCTTCTCCCTGCACCTTCACCTCAAATTCATGACATCTCAGCCTTTCTTTCTGCCTTCCCCTCTCCATCTAACTTCTTGGGTGGCTCTGAAGTTGCGCACAAGCTTGCGCCACCCACACAGTAGCACTCGTCAGAGATTTCTAGTTGGAGGCGGTGCCGAGCACCAAGCTTGGCAGGAGATGGCAACCTCTCTTCACCATTTTCTTCCTTTTTGCCTCTCCATATAAATTTGTACTCCAGTTTGTTTCCAAACTTGACTTTCTGAACAAAACCATATTTACCACACCAAGGAAAAACCATCCTTCTTTTTATAACCATTATTATTTAAAAGGCTACCGCTGCCAGTGAGTAGCTTCAATTCTCAGGCAGGTCAAACAAAGGCCGCCTTTTCTCTATGGGTTCGTGCACATATTGGTGGCTTCAGGTAGTAATTTAATTGCCGGCGTTGTGGCACGCTGTTTTAAGATTTCCTTGAGATTCCTATTCCATTGTTGTGCTGGGGCTTAACAGAATGTTAACCTGGTAATAGGCACAGGGCCTCCCCATTATGTGTCTTGCTATCCAGCGGTTCTGCATGGCTAGTTAAGGAAGATGGCAAGAAGATTAATGAAAGCTGCCTAATACAGAAGGGGGTAGGTACCTTTCGCAAGACTTTCAGCGAGGGCATATTAGAGTTGAACCGGAGGGGGGGGGGCTTTCCTTTATCCTGCAACCTTTGAACCTGCCTCACTGTCGAGACCTGCCAAGAGAGCCGACGTTTTGATTGATGTTGCTACACGAGTCAGTCTTTCCCGGTTCATTCCACATCTGCACGAAAATAGCTTTTCCAGCAGAATTCAAACTGGCTGGTTAGTGATAGCCAAATTAACAACCCCAAATGCCTTTCCCCCCTCTTTTTTTAAACACTGCAAGCAAAGCCAAAGTTACCTGATATTTTCATTTTGTGCTGGAGTCTTCTATACATCATGTGTAGTAGGAATCAAGTGGACTCGTGAATGGATTATGTCAGGTGCTATTGGAATGCAGCCTTCTAAGTCAATGGGATGCTTAAAGTACATCTGCTTAGCTAAGGGCTTCTCCACACGGTTATGCTGCCTCAAGATGTGTAGTCCAAATGGGACATGCAGGTTCTGGAAGCCACGCGTATGAAACAGGTGCAGTCATTGGACAATCAAGGTTTGCTGTATCTTGCTGGCCGAACAGAGGCTTGTTGTGGTGTTCTGGCCCCACCACTTAAGGGTGAGCCATAGATGCATCTTCTTGTTAGCGTGACTTCCTAGTGCTGTGGTTTTCCCCCTCCACGGATAACCTTTTTGGTCAAGTCTTAATGGATAACCTCTTGCACTCCAATCCTATGAAATGGTTCAGCATGGTGTTTGGGAACTCTTGATCCTTCAAGAGGCGAGACCTTGCTCTCCGTGATAGATAGCAGCTTTGGCAAGGGCAGGGTCCAGATGACCTGGAGCCATGCAAGGCCCCCATATGAGCAGACCGCGTGGCGCTTTTTACCACATGCAGAGGCAGTCGCCTGCAGCCTTCAGCACCCAGCACTACTACCGTCCTCCGCTTCTCCGGACTTCCGTGGCTATGGAGAGATGGTGACCCTGATTTGGAGTGAGGAGGGGTCCCAATGCACGGCAATAGATGCTACAGGTGTACGCTTTTAAGCAGCTCCCTAGTGGCTCCTCATGATCGGAACCCCCGCCACCCAACACAGTTAACAGTTTTTTTGTAGAGACTGTTTATTTAATTGGATTGGAATGAGACTTTGGAGACGGAGTGCTGAAATGCTGAAAGGGGAGGGCAGAGGGGTTCCTCCCACACTTCAAGGAACCCAAAACAGCTTATCATATTGTTGGTACTCTCTATTCATGCTCAGAAGCCCCGCCCCGTCTTCGAACGTTTCCAGGCTCTGTCCAAGCACTGAGAGGCTCCAGAGTTCCCCCCCCAAAAAAAACAAATCTTGCTATTGCTGTTAAATGCATCCATTCCAGAAAGGCCTTTTTGTGCAAATAGCTATAGAGCACCATCAGGAAGTTAGCGTTGCCTCATCCTCTTTAACAAATATGTTTTGTAGCCCTATTAAAAGGGGATCTTCATCTATCCTGTCAAAGTCAGCCTGCTGGGTCTGTTTCCCCCCCCCCCTCAGTTTAATTACACTATCCAATTAAAACGCCTTTGCTGCATTCGGATTTGCTTCTCCTTGGGCTTGAGTGGATATGACATTTACAAGCCTCGCCTCTCAAGCAGACAATGGTGTGATTGATGAGGTGCAGACGCAACGAAGGAGCCCGATTGCAACTGTGGAAAGGCTGCTTAGTGGAATTTGATTTATTTATCATCTCTTCCCAAACAAGGGGGCTCGGGGACTGGCAGAGGCGTGGGGGGGGGGGGCAGCTTGGAAAGGGATATCAGCCATTGAGTGTCCGGGCAGTGGAAGACTCCGCTTCCACGTCCATATCTCCGGCACAGAAAGCTTTTTGTTCAGAGATTGGCTCTTTGATACCCTTTCACAGTTCTTGGTGGTGGTGGCGGCGAGTCAGTGCTTGCTAGCCTGTGGTTTGATGGTAGAGCACATGCTGTTCACGCAGAAGGTCCCATGTTCAATTCCAGCTGAAAGGATCTCAGGTAGAGATCTCAGAGCAGATGGGCCAGTCATTTATTTATTTATTTATTTAAATATATCTATGCCGCCTTTCCCACAGACCACAATATGAGGTGGCATTAGGTGGCTATGCTGCATGGGTGGGGCCAAGACTCAGTGGTAGAGCATTTGCTTTGCACATAGAAAATCCCAGGTTCAGTCTCTGGCATCTTCACTTAAACCATCTCAGCAAACATTAGGAAAGCCCTTTCTCTGATTGTGCCTCTCCCAGTTAGAGAGGACAATGCTGAACCAGATGGTCTGATTATGGTATCAGCTTAATGTGATCCTGAATGTAGGAACAGGGGAGACACGCCTTTTGATAATAGCCATTGGCTTAGAGGCCTTAAATCAAGGGTGGGGAACGTCAAGCCCGGGGGCCGTTTAAGGCCCGCGACATCATTTGGTCTGGCCCTTTGTGGGTCCTGGCAG
The DNA here is from genome assembly GCF_029931775.1 of Euleptes europaea. Classification (NCBI taxonomy): domain Eukaryota; kingdom Metazoa; phylum Chordata; class Lepidosauria; order Squamata; family Sphaerodactylidae; genus Euleptes; species Euleptes europaea. The sequence continues at coordinate 39,890,696 of NC_079325.1, read as the reverse complement.
ATCTCTAGCTCAGAAGGATCTAAGACTGGCGATCTGCTTCCTCCCACAGACAGGAATAACCTCTATTCAAGGCGGATAGGAGTTTGTTTTGCCAAGAAAAGGAACCTTTTTGCCCCCTTGCAGAAGAGTCGTTAGCTATGGAGATGCTAGGATAGCCCAAGAAATTGTGTTAACCCTTTCCTACCGGGGCCATGGAGAAAAGTATTCCCTCTGTACTACAAGAGGGCTGGGGCGGAAGTGGCGACAATGGAGGGGTTAAAGGGGGCAGGGCCAGAATGTGCGTGGCGGGGGGGGGGGGTTCTTAGCCAGTGTCCTCATTTCATCCCTGCAGGTGGAGGTAGCAGGAGCTGGCTGTAGAAACCGGCCCCGACTGTGCAGAGCACGAGCAACTCCGGCGTGCAACTGGATGGTTATGCCCGGCTGGTGCAACAGACCATCCTGTGCCACCAGGTGGGCGAGTGCGCCACCGGTTGGATGCCTGCCTGCTTGCCCATGCAGGGGGGGTCATCTGGGGCAGCTGCCTGCTTGGGGCTTGGTCAGCTAATTTTTAAGTTGATAATTTTGTCTGGCCCGCGAATGATGCTATAAATATCCAAATGGCCCTTGGCGGAAAAAAGGTTCCCCACCCCTGCCTTAAATGCCTAACCTATGTTGTGGGGTCATTGAAATGGAAGAGGGGAGAACCATGTTAGGTCACCTTGAGTTCCTTGGAGGAAGGGCAGGGGAAAATAGATACCTAAATAAACCCAGTTGCTAACTGACAGGCTTCTGGGAAAACTGGAGCCTACACACCTAGTCTCCCTTTCATGTGGGGGGGGGGGAGGCAGAGCTTCTATCACCCCTTTAAACTGTAAAATTAGACTAGAGCTTAAATTGTGGTTGACTTAGATTTAGTCTGTGTATACCACGCTCCCAAAAGAAAGTACTTTAGGCAGGTAGGCTGGCCATCAGGTAGAAGGAGGAGAAGGAGAGGAAGAATCAGTGGTTTTTATATGCTGACTTTCTCTACCACTTAAGGAAGAATCAAATTGGCTCACAATCATCTTCCCTTCCCCTCCCCACACCCTGTTAGGTTGGTGGAGCTGAGAGAGCTCTAAGAGAACTGTGACTAGCCCAAGGTCACCCAGCAGGCTTCATGTGTAGAAGTGGGGAAACAAATCCAGTTCACCAGATTAGCCTCCACAGCTCATGCGGAGGAGTGGGGAATCAAACCCAGTTCTCCAGATCAGACTCCACTGCTCCAAATCACCGCTCTTAACCACTACACCATGCAGGAACGACCCTCCTCCAACTTAAGGAGAGCAGCAGATATCACACAGGGGGATGTGTTCTGCCACTGAGCCACGTGCCCCTCTCCTAAACACAGGAACATGTATGAAGCTGCCTTACATACTCAGACCAAGTAAGTCAATTTTGACTGATATGTAATTCCCTCCTCAGGGAGATTCATCTGTCCCCCCTATAGTTATCTTCCACCTGCAGTTGAAGACTTCTTTGTTCCATTTGGCATTCCCTCATTTTTGTTCCATTTGGCACTCCCTACTTCCAGTTTATGTTTTTAATTTTGTCAAGTATCTATATGTATGTATGTATTGGCTTTTAAAAGTTGGTTCTAATATTTTTAACCATTCACCAGCTTGAGGGTCTAAATTGGATGGGAAGGCAGGATAGAAACATTTAAAATATATAAATAAGTAGCAGCTCTTCAGACTCTCAGACAGAGAAGGATCTATGTCAGCATCTGTTACCTGAGATCTTTTAAACCGGAGCTTACTGAATTTTCTGCATGCCAAGCAGGTGCTCTGCCACATTGTCCCCCCCCCTCCCCACATACTCACACACCCTTGATGTCTGGATCATCTGAAGGCCAGAGCTGGATAGTCCAACCTACTACATCACTTCTGTCTGGCTAAAACCGCATCCCTGCCTGCCCCTCACAAAAGGTGAGTCGTCTGAGAAGAGAAGCATCTCTTCTCATTAATTCCATTTTCAGTGTTTTAAATAAATCAGCAAGGTACAGAAACGTTGCTTTTTATGGTGCAGGGAGACGGCTATATTGGTTGTTTTTCCATTTATGTTTAACTCTTTCTGGTCTCTGTTAAAGTACAAGCAACAGCTCTGGCATCCTTTTAAAGCTTACACTGGAGACATGCTCCCATAGTCTCATGCAAGGCCACAGTGTGATTCTTAAGGACATAGAAATTACTGTCCCAAAGAGACCAAAATCCAGTTTGTTCTGGTGTCAGATGCCTGTGAGAAACTCACAAAGCAGAGCAGGGAAGGCAATAGTCCTTCCTTTTCATTCCTAGAATGAAGAAAAATTGGTTTTTATATGCCAATTTTCTCTACCTTTTAAGGTGAATCAAACCGTCTTACAATCTCCTTCCCTTCCTCTCCCCACAACAGACACCTTGTGAAGTAGGTGGGGCTAGCCCAAGGTCACCCAGCTGGCTTCATGTGGAGGTGTGGGAAACCAACCCAGTTCTCCAGATTAGAGTCCACCTCTCTTAACCACTACACCACACTGGCTCTTGGTGTGCTGCCTTGGTATATGGAGGTTCCATTTCATTCTCACGTCTAATTGACCTGATCTGCATGGATCACTCCCTCTTCTTTACAGCACACTAATCTGGTGGCCAACATATCTTTTGGTTGGGACTTCTATTGCTTAATTTAAAAAAAAAGTTTTAAAATATAATGGGGCAACATGGCAAGTTTTCCTAGAGTTGCTGAATACATCTAAACTACCAAAGATGTTGATTTAGTATGGAATGCCCTTAACTGAAAAGATTAATGTGCTATCATTTTCAGTATGTTTTTCTCCCCTGAAATCCGTGGATATTTGCCCTCCATGCACTAATAACTGGGTGCTTTAAATGTCACTTCATTTCCCAAGGAAAGATTCAGGGTGCTGCCCGAGCACTTCCAAGCAGCTGAAGGCCCCCACCCTCGACCATGCGAGTGATCCACCGAAACAGCAGATCAGGGCCATTTTCCTATCACTTTCCCTCTCACTTGATTGATGCAACCCCAAGACTTGAGAGCGGCAGGCCAGTTCATGCCACAGCATCCTACTTCTGATTAAGGGCGGCCTCACTCTTGACCAGGGCTGTTGGCAGGATACTCTTGGTCTGGTACACTGTTGATCATATTCCCCTAGCTCCATGACAGGGGTAATAAAGATAATAACATTTATGTAGCATTTGAACGCTTTTAGGGTTCAAAAGATCGTGTGTAGCTTTGCATAGATGATCTTGTTGAAATCCTTGCAACACCCCTGCAAGGTAGGCCAGCATTATTACTCCCATGTTGCATAGGGGAGGCGTGACTGAGCCTGTACAGGTGGATTGCTTAAGTGGCAGAGGTAAGGCTTCCCAATCACCTTGCATTCTCTTTGTCACTACAGCACAAGAGGCCCTTTGACCTCCAGGCCCCCAGAAAAGGTTCACCTACCAGGCTCACGGGTCAGTGTGTGCGTTGAACCAAATTATTTTCTTGCAAATTAAGGTTGCCAGTACGTCCTTGTTTTCATTGCTCCTCAGAATCTTGTTGTTTATATGCAGAGGAGATGAAAAATATCGAAAAATATTGAAATCTGTAACAAACTCTGGAAGACCCTTGCAGTGCCATTCCATCAGGGACCTGGCTTCAAAGCCCATATATCATGTCCTCTAAGTACTCATGGAGATGGAAATCAATTTACCTCTTCACAGTCCACAAACACATGTCTGGCCCAAACAGCAGCAAAGTGCCAATTTGATCGTTTTGCCAAACGAATATTTCACTCCTCCGTTAACAGTGTGAGATTTGGACATAAACTTCACCCAGCGCTGCAGAAAAGTCTTTTTGGCTCTGGTTTATTAAATCACTTTTCAGGACTTATACATCTCTAGCGCAGCCCATCTTGTTACTTAATTAGCTCACGCAAGGGTTGGTGTATGTGTTATTTTCAAGACAGGCTTTTAAAAACAAGATAATTTTAGCAGTTACCAAATTAATATTATGTGTGTGTGTGTGTTAAGTGCCGCCAGGTCACTTCCGACTTATGGCGACCCTAAGAATCAATGTCCTCCAAAATGTCCTATCTTTGACAGCCTTGCTCAGATCTTGCAAACTGAGGGCTGTGGCTTCCTTTATTGAGTCGATACATCTCTTGTTGGGTCTTCCTCTTTTCCTGCTGCCCTTAACTTTTCCTGGCATGACTGTCTTTTCTAGTGACTCTTGCCTTCTCATAATGTGACCAAAATACGATAGCCTCAGTTTAGTCATTTTAGCTTCTAAGGTCAGTTCAGGCTTGATTTGATCTATAACCCTCTGATTTGTTTTTTAATAATATTAATAAATTAATATTAGGTTCCAGTTTTCCCCTTAAAAAGTTACCGATAGCAGCAGGGAAGCACTGACTGCAATTAATGCGTTTAAATCCCTGCAAAAGGGAAGATTAATGTTATTTGTAACTGGCCCCTGGAACTCAGTACCACGGAAAACTTTATGTGAATTTCAGGTAAGACCTCCCACATATCTTTGAGGGGAGTCCCACACTTTGATGGTGACAGGTATACTGGTGGTTGTCCCAGTAAATACAAAAGATGTGAAGGATGTACTCTTGTTAGCTTTGAAAGTACTCTTATAAGAAGATGCTGCAAATGTCCGAGGCGACACTGGCTGTAGAAACCAGATCTTGCTCAGGCTGAGAAGGGTGTGAATGCTGCCTCTAAGATGCGCCTACTGTGATGGATGGAAACTTTGCCTCTTGTTAGTCTCTCTGCAATAAGGGTTATTGACATTTCCAACTCCGTAATGGCCTCTGAAAATGGCTGACTCCTTAAAAAGCCAAAAATAAGAATCTGAAATAAAGTTCCATGTTCGGCTTCTGTCAGTTGTGAAATACTGGAGGAAAAGAGGCGAGATAAATCACCAGATTTAAAAGAGAGAAGGGCCAGGATCAGCAGCAGTCTTTCTCAGATGCTCCATGCAAGCTTAGAGCATAAGGGTCAGTAAACTGGGCAGCTGCAAGTCAAATCTAGCCCCTGATAAATGCTGCTGGACACAGCTGCACACATTTCCCCAAGATCCCAGTCCTTCCCTCCTTGCCTCTGCACCACTGAAATGGTCTTAATGGATGAACTAGTTTGCCTTTTTAACAAAATCTATGCCAAAGTCCTCCAGACAGAGAGAAAGAAGCAGCTCATTTTAAGCATTTTGGTTCAATCAAAATATGTCACGCCTCCCTGGCGCCGCCGTCGCCCCCGGGGTCTCTGCCTTGGAGGAGGACCTGGCCGGAGGAGCCTCCTCGGCCTCAGACCAGTCCGAGGGGGAATCGGAGCTTGCCTCCCCCTCGGATGCAGCCAGGTTGCTCTGAGCCAGCACGGCTCCTACCACCTAGTGCTGCTGCTACTCCTCTCCGGCCAAGGCTCCTCTCTGGCCTTATATCCCCTCCAGGCCAGAGAGGTCCCGCCCCTTCCTCCCTTAGCCCCGCCCCCGACCTTCTCATATAAGGGCTCCAGCCGGGTCACCTGGCTGCCTCTGAGGTAGCTGGCCGGCCCGCCCTCATTTGCCCCACCCGCGCTCGTCCGCGGCTCAGCTGTTGAGCGGGGCGGGGTGCAGGAGCGCGCGCAGTCTCTGCTGCGGCCGGCGCCGCGGCTGGGTGCTTGCTGGCGTCATCCCCTGGAGGCCCTGAAGGAAAAAAACAGGGCTGAAGCGCGGTCGCCATGCCGGCTGCCGGCGGGGCTGGCCACCCCACTCTCGTCTTCCCTCCCTCCGACGGTGAGTGGCACCCCCCCTGCATGGTCTGGTGGGGTGGTTTACGTCCCGGGCTGCGCGGGGAGGGGCTCGTCCCGGGACACAATATGACTACACTGTGGTGTAGTGGTTAAGAGTGGTGGTTTGGAGTGGTGGCCTCTGATCTGGAGAACCAGGTTTGATTCCCCACTCCTCCGCATGAGCAGCGGAGGCTAATCTGGTGAACTGGATTTGTTTCCCCACTCCTACACACGAAACCAGCTGGGTGACCTTGGGCAAGTTACAGCTCTGTTAGAGCTCTCTCAGCCCCACCTACCTCACAGGGTGTCTGCTGTGGGGAGGGGAAGGTGATTGTAAGCTGGTTTGAGTCTCCCTTAAGTGGTAGAGAAAGTCAGCATATAAAAACCAACTCTTCTTCATTTTTACAGCACTTGTTTGCCGCCTGTATTTTGTTTCCTGTCCTTGGAGGCCAGCCTTGATGATTCCCGGTTCAGAAGGGGAACTGTGCTGTATTCAAATAACGTTCCTAGGAATCCTTGAAAGCTTAGCAGAGTTTCCTTGCTGGGAAGTCCATTTACAGCAGACAAACTTTTCTGTCCACCATCAGTGACAATCGCCTGTAGAGTTACAGCCACAGGGGACTGTTGAGCCCAGTAGCTGGTGTGAGCCAACGGACTTCACTGGCAACTTTTGTGATCTTGACGACAGCGCAGAAGCTGCAGTTGGTGCAGAATGCAGCAGCTGGACTGTTGATGGGGGTTAAGCGTTCTGAACATGTCACCCCAAATTTAAGATCACTACACAGGCTGGCAGTTCATTTCCAAGTGCAGTTCAAGGTGCCCTTCATAACATGGGATCCTCGTGACTGAGAGGCTGCTTCCACCCATAGCAGCTTCTAAGGCTGCTCTGATCATTGGACCAGTGTGGGCTACTTGTTTCCACTTCTTGGGCTGGTGCTTTCTTTGTGGCTGCCCCTCTGCTACAGAAAAGGCTTCCTGAAGATGTGAGGGGGAGGTCTTGACCTTGCACTTGTTCCTGGTGCCTTCATTAGCCCATGAGTGAAGATTGCCTGATCTCATCAGATCTTGGAAGCTAAGCATGCTCAGCCCTGGTTAGAATTTGGCTGGGAGACCACCAAGGAAGTCCACGGTCACGATGCAGAGGCAGGCGATGGCAAACCACCCTTGCCTTGAAAACCCTACAGGGTCGCCGTAAGTGGGCTGATACTTGAGAGCACTTTCCACAACCACCATATAAATAAAATATCTAAGAACGTACCCATAGGTCATGATCTAGAATCTTTCTTCAGCAAGGAAGGAGATCCATGATAGATGTGCAGGAGATCCTTGGAAGACACATTAATGAGGAAATGGCTCTCTGAGAGCAGGAAGTTTTTTTGGGTGGGAAATGCTCACATTTCGTGTATTTGGATAGCCACAGGGTAATTTTTTTAAAGCATAGTATGTGGCGAGCCGGCATGGTGTAGTGGTTAAGAGCGGTGGTTTGAAGCAGTGGAATCTGATCTGGAGAACCAGGTTTGATTCCCCACTCCTCCACATGAGCAGCAGAGGCTAATCTGGTGAACTGGATTTGTTTCCTCACTCCTATGCATGAAGCCAGCTGGGTGACCTTGGGCAAGTCACACTCTCTCAGCCCCACCCACCTCACAGGCTGTCTGTTGTGGGGAGGGAAAGGGAAGGTGATTGTAAGCCAGTTTGATTCTTCCTTAAGTGGTAGAGAAAGTCGGCATATAAAAACCAACTCTTCTTCTTCTTCAAGGTGTGTCATCTGTAGCTTTCCAGAAGCAGAGGGGTGCCAGTGTTGAGACTTGGTGTAGCTTAGTTAGAAACAATAAATCATATCCCTGGTTTGACTCTGCCACTAGATGGCCTTGGACAAGCCACTGTCTCAGCCCCTCCATCTACAGCATGGGGCTGATAGTACTGACCTACTTGTTGCGAGGATTACGACACGACAGTGGATGTGAAGGGCTTTGAATGTTCTCAAGTGCTATATAATTTTGCATGCTGGGCTTAGCCGAAGTGTCAGCGGAGACAGTGAGCATTTCCATTTGCAATTCAGTGACACACTGTAAGTTTTTAGGCTGCTATCCACAAGCTCCATCTGAATCTCCACAAGGGCCTTTTTCTCAAGGCCAGTTAGGGGGACCCTAGCTGGTCATAGCCTTGGAAGACCCGTTGGTTGGTGGCAGAGCACATGCCTTGTACGCAGAAGGTCGCAGTTTCACTCCCCATCTCTCCTGTGGCAGAGTTCTAGGAGAGGTGCTGCCATTCAAAGTAGACGTTGTTGTGCTAGATATACCAGTGCTCTGACTCAGCGCAAGACAGGTTCTTACAGGCCATTTATACTTGGTAATTAGCACTGCGTTCCAGGCTGAAGAGGCCCTCATATTTTTTTGAGTTCTTCACATTGAACCATCATTCCAGAAGTCACTGCGAAGCTGGTGCATACCTGCTTTGCATTTCTTAAGAGCCCCTTTAACACGACCGTTTGTATTTGCTCCGCCTCCAAGCATTCACTGAAGGAAGTATGCAGAATCACGGCTTAGCTATGCAAACAACTATTGCTAATGGCTATGCAAACAAAGGAGCAGGCGAGTGGGGGGTGGAATTTGTTTGACTTTCTCCTCTTGCATCGGGACCGTGAATAGTCATTTTAAAGGTCGGATTAAAAAAATTAGCATTGAGCAAGGAGCAGTATTGACCCTGCATAAATGGCCATATTCAACCCAGAATTAAAATCTGGGTCTTCTAGCCCATCATCCCTACATGGATCCACTGGCTCTTCCTCAGGAAATTTTATACATTCTTGGATGTACACACATTTGGTTGTCCATCTTGATGGTTTTTATGTCCCACATCTGCCAAATGAGACTCAGTTTTCTGTAATATAAACAATGAAAGACAGTAATAATCTGGTTGGTTGAATGTCATTGTCAAAAAAATAATGAAAATCAACTAGAGTAAAAACACCAACCAGAATTCCATACAGTGAAAACCAGGAATGCTGTATGCAGCTCCTCTGAATGGGCTGAACATGCGGATCTTATGTCATTCTCTTGGGGGTGGGGGACTCCATAGCCCAGGGGCCACCGCCGATTAGGCTTGGAAGATGTAGACATCTGACAAAGGGTCTCGTATATTCTGCTCATTGTACTTCAGGAATGTTTTAAAATGTCAGATGTGGTTTCCTAGCACCAGAGCCATGAATATATTATTGTACCTATTAACTTCCAGTTAAGGAATTCTTGGCTTTTTGTTCCTTCACTTCAATGATTTAAAGTCTGGGTTTTGATCGTTTGCCAGTTTTTCAATAGAGAATTCATAAGTCCTGATTAGCGTGTGATAATAGTGTTTAATTAACATGCTGGGATGAAATATCGAGGTCTCTGGTTAGCTGCCCATATATCAGTTTATTTTCAGAGTCTGGAAAATTAGCTACTGTAAATAAGATTTCAAATTGGGTCCCCTCCGGGAAAAGGGAAAAAAGGATAAATCTACAGTAAAGTGTGACTGTTATGGTGTAGATGAGTTAAGCTGGACCTTTGGACTGAATGCATTAAAAAGAAAATGGAGCAGTGAGCATTATATGCTAAATCTTAATTGCCAGTACATGAATTTTTTGTATGAATGAAAGAAATTTGGCACGCCCGAAGGTTTTGATAACATCATCCATGTCCCAAGGAAACATAGTGGGATACTGGTTGCCCCACAAATGCAGAGCGTCCTTACCTTAGAGGAGGGGTGGTAGCAAGATGCCTGTTAGATCACACTCACCATGTAATTTTATAAAGTTCCTGATGGCCCTACCCAGTTTTAGTGTTCCTGTATGGGAAAGGAAGTTTGTGGAGCAGAAAGTGCATGAGAGAGAGAGAGAGATGGAAGGCATCACCACGAGAGCCAATGTGGTGTAGTGATTAAGAGCAGTGGACTGTAATCTGGAGAATCTTCCTTCCCACCACAATAGGCACCTTGTGAGGTTGGTGGGGCTGAGCGTTTGAAGGGAGTCACCCAGGAGGCTTCATGTGGAGGAGAGGGGACTCAAACCCAGTCCTCCAGATTAGCTTCTGCCACTCTTAACCACTACGCCACGCTGGCTTTCACCACGCTGGTTTCTTGTTAGCTCTCAGAGGAGCCTGAGATTCTGGCCTAGATTCAGAGAACTGGCAAGACTCGCTCTCACAGCCTCGGTTGCCCATTTGCAGAAAGGCAGCAAAAAAGATCCCTGACATGGAGAGAGTGTTGCAAGTGTTCTAGGGGTGTGGAAACCAGCTTCTCAATCAGGAGAGGAATGGGGGATGGCACTCTATATGTGCTCAGAGGCACATCATGTTTTTCATAGTGCTAAAGGGCTGTGGATCAAGGAGGTAGAGGGTGCAGCAGCAAGGCCAGAGGCACCCACCAGAGACTGTGGGTGGGAGAGAACCCCACTGTATTTAAAGCACTTTGTAAACCAAGGAAATCACTTAGCAGAAGGTGAGAGCTGAGATTTCATAGGAGGGGTATATTTTCCGCTAAATGTTGCAGTTCTATTTCATTTAAATTTCAAATAGCTGGCTATATCCAGGCATTATTTTTGGTAACTCCGATCATTCCTGGGTTAATTGGCCATTTAAAAAAATAACAAAACCCACTGCCTCCCCCCTCCTCCCGAAAAGATGACTTATTATATACTAGGAACGTCTCACAAAATAGTTTCTAATGGGATCAGTTAGCAGAAATATAGTCTAGGGGTTGCCTCCTGCCCAAGTAGCCATTTGAATGATATCTGCATTTTTTCCAGTGGAGGGGGATGCAAGGGGGGGGAGTGAACTTTAATGAAAGGAGTTCAGCCGCTCCTGTAAGACACCACTCGCCTTAAATTGAAATGACATGGGAAGGCTGTCAGGCTCCTTCGCGCCGTCTGTTCAGCCGGCAGTATGTGAAGATCACCATCTGTGGGGTTTTTTACCCCCCTTCTGTCATGCCCAAAAGCTTTTGCTGAAAGTTTTGAGAGCAGTAAATCCCAAATTGTCTGCCGGGGCACACCAGATTCTCCTGAGAGGTAGACTGGTATGCACTTAGATGGGAATTGGTTAAATGCTGAGATGCTTTTGGTGACCCTAAGATGGGGTAGTGGCGCAGTGGCAGAGCCTCTGCTTGGCATGCAGAAGGTCCCAGGTCCAGTCCCTGGCATCTCCAGTTAAAGGGACTAGGCAAGTAGGTGATGTAAAAGACCTCTAGCCTGAGACCCTGGAGAGCCACTGCCGGTCTGAGTAGACAATACTGACTTTGATGGACCAAGGGTCTGATTCAGTATGAGGCAGCTTCATGTGTACCCATCCACAGAGAAGGCTGCCTGTTGAGTCTATACATGAGTCACTGCTCTGGCCTTGCCTCTTTCTAATTGGCCCCTGCTAGGGGTATGTAATTCTGCCCAGACCGTGCATAAAGTATGACAGGGTCACTCCCAGTGGAGGGATGCTTTTGGATGCAGCAAAATTACCTGCTGTCACAGGTGGGCATCTCTGCGTGAGATACTCCTCTGTCCTGGTTGCCCTCCAGTCACTCTCCGCTGCTGGGTGCAGGTTGGTCAGCTGCCCTCAAAGGAGGCCTCTCCTTATGCCTCCGTATGAGTCACTGATTTAGATTTGCCCCTTTCTAATGGAGGGGAGGGGGCACACCCAGAGCTGTGACTCAGATGGATACAGTGGGAATAGCTTCCCCTAAGGAGAGCTCATTCTGACTCTTTCACCCTTTAAAGACTTTGATCCAGTCAAAGGGACTCAATAATGAGCTAAGCACATGCAAAAATATCTCCCAGTGAGGTCAACGGACCTTAAACATTTTGAGCAGATTGTGCCCTGATTCAGGTGTTGCCTTGACTGTAAATCAGGAATCTCAGCTATCATGTCTGGATAACAGTATTGTGGGAGGAGCTCTTCTGAACCTGGCATTTCTCCTTGGTTTTCATGTCCTCTTTCTTTTAAATCCTTACAGGCCATGCAATATTTAAACTCACATATCTAAGCAATCATGACTACAAACATCTCTACTTTGAGTCTGATGCTGCTACCGTCAACGAGATTGTGCTGAAGGTACGTGGGGCGCATAATGGAACGGGGGGGGGGGGCAATGATTCAAGGTGTCCATTCTCTTGAGTTGGTGGACTGACAAACTCCAGGGTCACCTGATTCTCAGGGTCAGGAGGGTTCTCGTTGGCCGTGTATACGTCCTACCTTGCAGGGGTATCAGTTCCCTCCTTCAGTCAGCAGCCCTGGTAGCGCAGGGGCAGGGAATCAGTCCATAGCCCCCAGATTCAAGGCCCCAACATAGATTCTCTGCAGCAAAGAGATTCCACAATTCTTCACCAGGTGGATCCTGCTCTAAGAACAGGGCTAAGCTAATGTTTTTAAAAAAGAAAGGGTTTATGCCAAGAAGGACTAAGTTCCCTATGACTTTGGTAAGGGATGCAGATATGCATCCGTTTGCTAATTTCCAGGGCTGTAACATTCAGTCTATTCAATTTATTAGTTTGATTAAGCCAATTAAAAATTGTTGATCAACTAAAAAGGTAGCCCCAAGTTATCAGGCAGCTGGTTTATGAAGATTATTTTAAAAGCAGATACTTAAAAGGTGATAGTATTTGCCATCTATTTTTTTTTAATAAGTGACAATCCTTCTTTCTGTCTTACATAGAAGGGAATGCCTCTTCTAAAATGAAAACCTGCTAGTGGACATCATTTAAAAATTGATCATGCCTTTTGTCTGAGACTTTGTTGTTGTTGTTATGGAGCTATATGTAGAGTGAATCAACAGTTAATTGGCTATTTCTTTAGCTGGTGATTGTGTGTGTTAAGTGCCGTCAAGTCGCTTCCAACTCACGGCGACCCTATGAATGAAAATCCTCCAAAATGTCCTATCCTTGACAGCCTTGCTCAGATCTTGCAAACTGAAGGCTGTGGCTTCCTTTATTGAGTCAATCCATCTCTTGTTGGGTCTTCCTCTTTTCCTGCTGCCCTCAACTTTTCCTAGCATGACTGTCTTTTCCAGTGACTCTTGTCATCTCATGACGTGACCAAAATACGATAGCCGCAGTTTAGTCATTTTAGCTTGTAGGGTCAGTTCAGACTTGATTTGATCTATAACACATTGATTTGTTTTTTTGGCAGTCCATGGAATCCGTAACACTCTCCTCCAACACCACATTTCAGAGGAATCTATTTTCTTCAGCTTTCTTCACTGTCCAGCTTTCACACCCATACATAGTAATAGGGAATACAATGGCATGAATTAATCTAGTCTTGGTTGCCAGTGACACATCCTTACGCTTAAGAATCTTTTCTAGCTCCTTCATGGCTGCCCTTCCCAGTTTCAATCTCCTTCTGATTTCTTGGCTGCAGTCTCCCTTTTGGTTGATGGTGGAGCCAAGGAATAGAAAGTCTTGAACAATTTCAATTTCCTCATTGTCAACCTTAAAGTTGTGTAATTCTCCTGTAGTCATTACTTTTGTTTTCTTGATGTTCAGCTGTAGTCCTGCTTTGGCACTTTCTCTTTTAACTTTCAGCAGTAGTCATTTCAAATCTTCACTATTTTCTGCCAATAATGTAGTGTCATCAGCATATCTCAAATTATTAATGTTCCTCCCTCCAATTTTCACTGGTGATAGCAGTCCTTATTTTGCATAATGTCTATAGCTTCTTCTAGTCATGAACAAAGTGGTATAGTGAGTATTGAAGCCCTGCCTGCTGATCACAGGGAACGTAGTTCAAATCTACTTCCTTCTCTCTCTTGGTTTCTTCGATTTTACTGAGCTTTCTTAAAGACTAGAAACCTGTTTTTTTAAAAAGAAAAGCAAGCGAAATGCAAGAGACCAGATGCTGAATCTTGTGCCCAGGACCTGGTTTCAAACTTGGGCTGTGTAATCACGGAATACATTCAGCTGTGGCCTAGTAGTGTGGAATTTCAGACAGTCTCATGCAACAAGTAGAAAACAGGGTATAAATAAGTAAATTTATTAAAAATACTGAATACAAAACGATACATGCAAATGTGTCACACTGCACACTGCAGCAGAGAGGGCATTTAGCTAGTTTGCTCCGGAGGAAGATTCCCTTCTGATGTCAAGTATTAATCAGTTAGATGAGAGTTTGCAAAACCTGCTGTCATGAGTCAGCCTGCAGAGACCTCCTCTGATGAAGGGGAAATAGAAGCCAGAACAGAGGGACATCCTCAGGCAGAAGTCCCACAGGAACAACCACAGGGCCTACAGCCTGCCAGAATAGAGGATCAGCCAAAGTCAGGAGATGACTCACCATGCCTGCAGCCTGCCAGCTCAAGGACTCCAGTTGGACCTGACACCTAGCAACATGCACTGTCTCCAGAGGCCTCGCCAAGGCCACTGGAGCAGAGAAGAAAACAGGTCCGTCTGGCAATGCAGCAGAGACTGCAGAGTGCTAGACTGAAGGCTTTACAGAGGAACCTCCTCAGTAGCAGTGATGAAGAGCAGGGCTGAAGCACCACCTGTGAACTCAGCCTAATCAGCATCAGCTGGCTCTGCTACAGCAGCAGGAGAAGGAATTTAAGCCATCAGTTAGGCTTGGCTGTTGTGCAAGCAGCTTGTCACCAACCTCCTTGTGTACCGGCCTTGTTTCCCTGCTATCCTTTGGATTCCTGGTATCCTGACTTCTTGGACTGGCTTTGACTAACGCCTCGGAATTCCCTTGCCTGTATTGAGATCTTGGACTTTGCCTGAACTGTGAATGACCTTGGACTGTTCCCCAGACTACGCTTCCAGCCCTCACTCCTTGCCTGCACCATGACACCTGCCCATTGAAGCGTGATTCAAATAAATGCCCACCCCTGCATACAGAAAACTTGCAGCAGTTCAGGTCCAGGACTGGATTTGCGCTTGTTCAAACCCCTATTAAGCCATGAAGCTCACTAGGTGACCTTGGACCAGTGACTCTCTCTCAGCCTGACCTACCTCACAGGGTGGTTGCTGTGAGGATAAAATGAAAGAAGGAAAACCCATGTACACCACCCTGAGCCTCTTGGAGAAGGGCAGGGTAAAAACTGTCTTTTTCTTTTTCTTTTTGTCAAGTCATAGCTGACTTATGTCAACCCTGTTGGGTTTTCAAGGCAAGAGACGTTCTGAGGTTGTATGCCATTGCCTGCCTCCACGTCGCGCCCCTGATATTCCTTGGAGGTCTCCCATCCAAACCCTTGCCAGGGTCGAGGCGGAGGCTGTGTGACTGGCCCAAAGTTACCCTGCAAGTTTCCATGGCAGAGTGGAGATTCAAACCTGGGTTTCCCACATCCTAGTCCGACACCTTAACCACTACACCACGCTGGCTCTCAAACAGTCTCCATAGAGTTCCTTTTCGGCTCAGCACCGGGAAAAGTGAGCATGGCCAGAGAGGACCGGAAAGGGGAGGCGGCATTCGGGTCACAAATGCTTGGAGCAGCTTGAGGGGGGAGAGATTGGGGCAGATGACTCCACCCCACGAATTGGCTGCAACTGGTGCACTGTGCTGCTTTTCCAAATTTCATATATCTTCCTCTTGCCTATGTGCATTACAACACCTGCCACACCATCAGAAGCAGACATCCATAATGGGGGGGGGGGGGCTCTATTCCTTTGGAGGTTAGAATAGTTTCCCCTAATCCAGCCTTGGTTAAGTTGCATACCAAATGGAAACGCCCTTTGAGCAGAATGCAGAATATTGCTGCCATTTGTCTCACTGGTAAGATTTCAGGATTAAATTCCATTAAAGCCACAACGTCCCTCTTGACATCTGAATAATTTTCAGGGGGCTAATTTCCGATCTCAGCCTCTAGGTCGCTCGGCAGCCCAAGTAGCCGATCCTCATTTCCTTAGTCATCAACAGCTCACAGAGGTTCATCACACCGTCTCCGTTCAGACATATTTGCATTTTTGTTAAGGAAGATTTTTTTTTTTATTGCTAGGGTTTACTTTTTTTATTTAAGGAAATATAGCTTGCTGTACGCTTTGGTTGATTTACTTTCCGAAACAAAGACGCTAACACTGCTGGAAGGTTAAACTGAACTTTCTGCTATATATTATCTTTATGGCAATTTAAAATTTTCAAGTGATAAGCTTTATGTGCCATTTCTAGTCCTTAACGGGTTTTCCCATGTAAAGCTTATGGACGTACTCAATAACTGACATATGCTAAGGAATTTCGGTTCTCGCCCACCACCCAAGCAGGAGAGCTATAACTGCTTTTGCACCACAAGGCATGAACTTCTATCACTGACATATTCCCCCCTTTTTTGTCTTCCCTAAGCTGTTGTTTCTACAAAAATCTCTTGCATTCTTGGAAATATTTTTGCTGTTGCTTCTTGGAACCTTCTAAGGACAGATTGTTGGGCAGCTTTCGAGGGGAGGGAGGAGATAGAATCCATCCTTAGAATTACTTGACTATCAACTATATGAACTATTAAAATCAGGGCTTACCTATACCTTATCTACACCTCACTTGCATTGGAACCATGGGAAACTGTAGGTTTTCTGCATCCTACAATTTCCATCTTCCTTTAAAAAAAAACAACACTTTAAACCCAACTTTCAAAATAAGCATGAGAGTGCATGGGCTCCACCTGGAACAACCATTCTCAGAAACTTCAGTCCTAAAGAGGCACTTTCCTTGGAGTAAGCCCCATAGAATAAGATGGGGCTTACGTCTGAGTAGACTTGTTTAGGATTGCACCCAAACTTGTGCTGTGAGATAGCTGTCCCTAGTTAAGTCCCTCAAGAAATAAATTTAATTTAGTGACGAATGGTTAAAGGTTTCTGCTAATTCAAAGCATTTGTCTTCAGAGGATGCTGCCCAATGTGTATCTACATGAGGTACTTCTCTATCCTTGCTTGCTTCCAGTAAGACTTTTCTGGGGATAAGTAGTTCTGCCACATCTCCCCACTTGTGTGACTGGGTCATTCAATCACTCCCAGAATTATCTACTTGTAACCAA
The DNA here is from genome assembly GCF_029931775.1 of Euleptes europaea. Taxonomy (NCBI): domain Eukaryota; kingdom Metazoa; phylum Chordata; class Lepidosauria; order Squamata; family Sphaerodactylidae; genus Euleptes; species Euleptes europaea. Next base: position 39,873,960 of record NC_079325.1, on the reverse strand, counting down.
GGGTGCCTATGCCAACTCTCTGTGTGTGTATGTGTGTGTGTGTGAGAGAGAGAGATTGCTCTGAGTTTGTTTCCTTACACTGAAGAGGCATGCCCAGGACAGCGAGTTGGACAGAAGCCCGGTGGGTTGGGCTTTTCCAAAGACAGGTAACTATGCACACTCAAAGTAAGCTTTGTTCGGCCCCACTAGTTTATTGCGCCTCCAATTTTAACTTGGGGAGAAAAGAATGCCTCTCAGTTTTCATAAATTTGGGAGTCAGTGGGCACAGAAAATTCCTTAGATGCTAGAAGAGGAGAGTTGGACTGGAGGGGATAGGCTAAGTAGGATTTCCAGATGACTCGTGGAAGCAAGCAAACCACACATCCCGTGTTCAAAATGTAACCTGTTCATGACACCGGTATGTGTGTTTTGGGGATTGGATCATAAATTCACCCGTTAATTCTTTATTTCTGTCTAAAGGAGGTGGAGGGGTAGGATTGGATCAGAATGCTCAAATTATATCTCCCCCCCCCCTTGCCCAGTACATGATCAAGAGAGAAAAGTCCCAGGATTTTATTGACCATGAAAACTCCCTCTATTTTTCCCCTGCCTTGAGCCCCTCATTTGCTGTGGAAGAGCAAATCCTCCACAGTGCATAAAATTGGGTGAGTTTTAAGCCACAGCGTATTAACCACCTAATGGCGGAGCAAAGGGCGTTCTTATCTTTTGATTTCTGCATTAACCTTCCATTAAAATTATCTATGTGATTATCGCCCGAGCGCTAGAAGATAATAAATTTAAGTAAGAGTTGGCTTGTTAAATATCATTTAAAAATGCCTTCATCAAGTAACATGTTCCAAAACATAACTGGATGCGTAGGAATTGCTGAGTGCACAAACACCATTAGGAAATTTTCATTTTTAATTCTAGATTGTTACGGATGAGGGCAGTATAGCAGTTCCTTTACGGCATTCATTTGGCACATGAGAACTGGACTGATGGTAGTTTTCTGGGTCGTACAGAGCAAGGATGTGAGGCCAGAATGGCCCAGGCACAGCCTGGTTGGAAAGTTGGCGAGGAAAGCCCCAAGCAGATGGGAAAGGAGCATTAAAAGCCATGTCTATAACATCCCAGTTCTACATATCCTTTTCTCCTTCCCATCCTCACCCCCCAGAATCGGGACCACACAAACGCAAAAGGATTGCACGTGATAGTACATTGAGAAAAATTCCAGAGGAGTAGCCGTAGTGCCCCGCTGCTTATCAAAACAGCCCTTGCGGCACCTTAATGACTATTGTGGCAGCTGGGGGCACTGGCTCACACAAATGCGGGTGTTAATGATAATGTGGTCTACTGGCCAAGAGACTACTCTGCCAGTCAGGAAGCCCCCCAGCTCAAACCTCTGCAGGGTTTTCGAAGCCTCTGGCTGGGGTGATGAAGAGGCCCCTCTAGGCTTGGCGCATCGTTGTCCCTTTTTTCTAGAACTTTCTAATGTACAGTCACAAGGAAATTTAATAGGTAGCCTTAGATAAGCTACTTTCTCTCAATCTCAGCCCCCTCCCACCTAATAACAACAATAATAATGGTCTCCATTACAGATTTTTGTAAGGATTACGACAAGATAGTCTGTGAAGTGCTTTGAACTCTCTGAGAGCACTATAGATATACTAAGTCTTCTTTATTATTTATTTATTTCCTCACATTTATATCCCGCTCTCATTCTCAGCAAACCAGGCTCAGACCGGCTCGCAACATTTAATATAAAAACATAGTTTAAAACAAATTTAAAATCAACTTCCCAGCAGCGAGTAAAACAAGATGGCAAGAGTAAAATTCAAGAGTTAGAGCCACTGGGGGGGAAAAACCAGGCCAGGCAGTAACCTCCAACCCAAGTTGGGGGCGGGGAGAGAGGTTGGGGAAGCCAGCAACAGTGGTATTGGAAAGACTTGCGGCTGCCCTCATTTGTAAGCCTGGCAGAACAGCTCCGTTTTACAGGCCCTGCAGAACTCTTTTAGGTCCCACAGGGCCCTGGTGTTAATAGGGAGGCTGTTCCACCGGTGGTTCCACCAGTACTGGTGCTCTTCCACCAGTACCAGTATTAGTAGTGCCCCTCCTGAAAGTGCTCTTGGAGCAGCCCGGGTCTTAGACCGTCCCCACCTGCACCGCCTTCTCATGACTGAAAATCCTCTTTCTTGATCTTTCCTAGGTGAACTACATCCTCGAGTCCCGCGCCAGCACCGCTCGAGCAGACTACTTGGCTCAGAAGCAAAGGAAGCTGAACAGGAGGACCAGCTTTAGCTTCCAGAAAGAGAAGAAGTCAGGACAGTAGCGAGGTCTAGGCTGGGCTAGAACAAAAAACTGGAGACACAAAACAGGAAAAGCAAAGCAAGGAATCTTCCTGCTCAGTTCAAAGCAGGCAATGCCCTGGACAGCCTGGGAGAGCGGAAGCCCAGACTCGTGAGCTCTGGCAGCGGCCAGCCAGGGCAGGAATTGTGCTTTTACAGGTTGGCAGGCCAAGCCTGCTTTTAGGCGACAGGCGTCACTCATCGATGGAAACTAAGAGCCATATCAACCCGAGAACAGACAGCCAGGTTTTCAAAGCCACTGGCTGGGACGACGAAGAGGCCCCTGTAGGCTTGGTGTGTTGTCTTCTTCTTTTTTCTGTAGAACTTTCTAATATACAATCGGGTTGGCAAAGCGATCCGCAAAAAAACACACACACAGCCTCCATCCGTAACGCTCCTACACACAAAACACCCCATAACGTATCGCTTGTGACATGATCATTTCTTAAAAACAAAACAAACTTGTAGGACAAATGTATCCATTTTTACTACTAATAAACAAACATACTCTTTCTCAAGGTCTTTTGGGCGTTTGGTTCTTTAGATGGGGCGGTCAGGAGCGAGGAAGCATGCCAAGACTCTCCCAAATCATGGCGGCACTTGTCGATATCTGAATGCCATATAAGTACAAATAGCCTGATGCCCCATTAGGCCAGAAGACGGAGAGAGAAAGCGTGCACAGGCATGTTGCTGTCATAGTACAATGCTATGTAAACACAGAAGAAGAGTTGGTTTTTATACTCCAATTTTCTCTACCTTTAAGGAGTCTCAAACCAACTTAAAATCACCTTCCCTTCCTCTCCCCACAACAGACACCTTGTGAAGTAAGCGGGGCTGAGAGAGTTCTGAGAGAACTGTGACTAGCCCAAGGTCACCCAGCTGGCTTCATATGGAGGAGTGGGGAAACCAACCCGGTTCACCAGATTAGAGTCCGTCGCTCATGTGGAGGAGTGGGGAATCAAACCCAGTTCTCCAGATTAGAGTCCACCACTCTTAACCACTACACCACTACTACGCTTGAGACTGCACAGGCGTCTATAGCTCTGCAGTAGCAGGGACCCTCCTGGTCTCTCACAGGCCATTCTCGCTTATCATACATGGCTAGGTGAGGTGAGTGCTAAATAACAAGACCCACCTCCCAGGTCTCCTGGAACTGGAGCTGATGATTTCAGCCACAAGAATTTCAGCCAGAGCTCTGGCAAATTTGGCCTACAGCCTCTAGCTGCCCACTGCTGGTCTCCTCCGCTCTCGTGCACAGGATTCGTTTCCCACCAGGAGTCTCCTGATAAGGCCAGGGCAAAGCTGAGCCTTTTTTTGTCTTTGGGCTGCGGGCAGCCCAAGCTCTTGTGCCCGATCTCTGGGAGAAGCCAGAGGAAGGAACCTCATTAAAGCAGTAGTTGGGTGCAGCCCAGCAAAGATTAATGGGGGCAGTTATTCACGGAGACACGTCTGTAATGGAACCATGAATTTCCGGAGGAATCTGCCGCTTGGAGTTGTTGCTACATTTCAGGAGGGAGCTCTGGCTGAAATTAATGCTGCTTAAATCATCTGCTCCAGCACCACGTGGTCTCCTTCATGGCCTCCGCCACATCTCAGAGCAGGCAGGTGTTTATGGTGTGCAAAAGAAAAGGACCCAAGGCTCTTGGGAGAGAGAACTGCTGGAAGGGTGTAGAATCATGAAGTTGGAAGGGACCACCATTGTCATCTAGTCCAACCCCCTGCACAATGCAGGAAATTCACAACTATCTCCCCCTCCACCCCCAGTGACCCCTACTCCATGCCCAGAAGATGATCAAGATGCCCTCCCTCTCATTGCAAGATGTCTACCTCAAGGGGTCCTCTTCTTTGCTGAGGTATCTGCACATCTACTGCAAAAACCCTTAATATTGCCAAGGGTTCTGGGGCATATCCTTCATCATGGATTTAGTTAACAGGGTAAGGCCTTTTGGACCTCACCATAAACCCAAATGCACTGAGAGCACACACAGCACTATGGTATGGAGAAACGTGGGTAATTATGGGCCACTTGACCATCAGCCATTATTGATCTTATCTGAGGTGCCCCTGTAAACAATTCCAGGATTCTCTGGAATGCAGTTTGAAAGCCACAGTTTACAGCCCCATAATCTGTCACAAGGCCAAAAGCCACTGACTAAGCCTGGCTATACTTTAAAAGCCATCAGCACCCTAAGAATTTCTGCTTTCATTTGTACAAGTTTCTAGTCATGGCTACCAATAGGTGTGGACAATGTACTGTGAATCTCACAAGCCAAATCATATCTCAGTCGTCCAATCCCTGGATGTGGGAAAGTTGTTTTCAGAATTCTCTTGCTTCCCAGATTTTACCTGGCATTTTCAAGCTTCTTTCCTCAGCCAAGGGGACTAGACATTTGCTTTTTTTCAACAATAAGTTGAGTTTACCTCAATATTTAACAGTAAAAATAATAAATTTGCTCCAAACCACTTGGTTTCCATCATTCTTAATGCTGGGTCTGCGTATGCATCAGAATGAAGTGATAAAATCCAGAGGCGGTACAATGAACCATTTCAAATCGCAGACATAAAGTACGTTTTTTGAATGTTCCCCCAGGAAAAATCTTCTCCCTGCAAGTAGAAAGCTAGCACAACAAGAAATACCCTGTAGCCCAACCAGCTCCCATTTATGCCATCCCCTTGGAAAGGAACATAACAAATGCAGTCCATGTGCCTGCATTCTAAAGTGACATAGTCCACTTTTTTTACCACCACATTCTTCTGCTTGTGGGCCTGATCTATGCATACAGCAGAGTGAAGTGGGTAAAATCCAGAGGTGGTAGAATGAACTGCACAGATGGCAAGTGTGAGAGAGGGTTATACTTGCCATACATGGTGCAGTGGTTAAGAGTGGTGGTTTGGAGCAGTGGACTCTGACCTGGAGAACTGGGTTTGATTCCCCACTCCTCCCATGAGCGGCAGAGGCTAATCTGGTGAACTGGATTTGTTTCTTCACTCCTCTACATGAAGCTGGCTGGGTGACCTTGGGCTAGTCGCACTCTCTCAGCCCCACCTACCTCACAGGCTGCCTGTTGAGAAGGGAAGGGAAGGTGATTGTAAACAAGTTTGATTCTTCCTTAAGAATCAAAAGAGAAAGTCGGCATATAAAAACTAACTCTTCTTCCTGCGAGCAGAACCTGCTTCCATTCTGAAGTGGTATAGACCAATTCAGGACTGTACCACCTCATTTTTCTGCATAGGCCATTCCAGCCTCAGAAGGTCCGTCTCTGAGATAAATTGGTTTTACCACTCCTGGGCACAGTCTTTCCCAAGCTGGTCCCTTCTCTGTGAGCCAGCTGCCCGCGGGCCAAGCGATCAAACAGTTAAAAGGAGCCTGTCATGTTTTATTCTTGCTGCACACCTCTGCTTTAAATGTAAAAATCTCAACAGGGTGATGTTAGCCATAAAAAAAGAAGCCCTAAGCATGATTTGTGAACTCTCCCAGCCTTGGTAATCTCATCAGAGTAATGGGATTATATTTCAAATCGGCACGGCCTGTTCATTACACATTTAAACTCCTTTTGACAGAGGAAAAGTTAAATAAAATGTGCGCGTCAGCCGTGGTTGACTTTTCCTAGCTCTCTTTCTTGATTAGACAAACAGACGCTGAAGTCCAAAATGAAAAAATAATGCCATCATTTGTTCAGTTTTTCTGACAAGTCACAATACATTTTTTTAACTGCAAATGAGGAGGGGCTGTCCTCAGGTACGCCAGGAAGAGGCCCCCAGAGCGTCAGCAGGAGTGGATTGAACGGCTCCTCCAGAAAAGCGCTGGAGAGTCAACCAATGTCAAGAATCGCATCCAGGAGCGGGAGGTGGCTTAGTTTCTCCAAGGAGTTAGGCAAAGAATGAAGAATGGTCCCCTTTCCCGCCCCCCTTTCAAATGTGTATATCCTTTCCTGTTGAGCCAGAGGTGGTTTGCAAGCATGTCCGCAGTCCAAACTATGCAGTTAAAACAGTATAAAATCACAGTCTTCAAAGTTCTCTGACAGAAATAATTAATTCACTTCACATGCGGCTTAAGACCTGCCCCTTGAGAGAGCCAGCTGAAAAGAGCTGGCCTACAGGCCTCATAGAAGGCCACCATGGTTGGTGCTTTCTGAGTTACTTCAGGTACTCTATGCTATAATGCAAGGACAGCAATGGGGAAAAGCCTCAAAAGTGACCTAGGAGCAGAAGAGTTGGTTTTTATACGCCGACTTTCTCTACCGCTTAAGGAAGAATCAAACTGGCTTACAATCTCCTTCCCTTCCCCTCCCCACAACAGACACCCTGTGAAGTAGGTGGGGCTGAGAGAGCTCTAAGAGAGCTGTGACTAGCCCCAGGTCACCCAGCTGGCTTCATGTGTAGGAATGAGGACCAAAAGGAGAAGTTGGTGCATGGATTGATACTGGGAGACTCGGTGCTATTTAGGAGTCAGCACCAAAAGATTTCTGCCCTTACCGCTTGTGCCAAAAGGCAGGTATCTCCAACTTTAGGGTTCCCAGATTAGCAGGATGAGTGGCAGCATCTCACTTCCTGAAGTGCATTAGCCTGAACATGTTTATTTGTTATTAATATTTTCGTTACGTGCCAGCTTTATGATTGACGATCACTTGCCTCGTGAACTGACTGTCTGCCCTAAATCTACCTACAATATACTTCATTGGTGCACTGGAAGCAAAGGGCTCAGTGATCTCCATTCCTACTTGTATCTGACAAAGAGAACCTGGAAATCTTGTTGGTCTTTAAGGTGCTAGCCTAGGAATTGTCTGATACATCTGGGTGCAGTGCTTTGTAGATACAGGATGAACACAGCAGAGAACTCTTGTCATAGAATCATGGAGTTGGGACCTCCAGGGTCATCGAGTCCAACCCCCTGCACAATGCAGGAGATTCACAACTATCTCCCCACACGCACACCCCCAGTGATCCCTACTCCATGCCCAGAAGATGGCCAAGATGCCCTGCCTCTCATTATGTGCCTAAGGTCATAGAATCAGCATTGCTGACAGATGGCCATCTAGCCTCTGCTTAAAAACCTCCAGGGAAGGAGAGCTCACCACCTCCCGAGGAAGTCTTGTCTCATTTCATAAATCAGCCCTTCCCTTCTGCTTGGGAAATTTGTTTGGGAAATTTCTTTATTGCCTTTCTACAGATATATTGAGAGCCAATGTGGTATAGTGGTTAGAATGCCAGACTAGGATCTGGGAGACCCAGGTTCGAATCCCTGCTCTGCCATGGAAACTTGTAAGGTGACCCTGGGCCAGTCACACACTCTCAGCCTAGCCTACCTCATTGGGTTGGTGTGAGGATAAAAAGGAGGAGAGAAGGGCAGAAACCACTTTGGTTCCCCATCGGGGAGAAAGTCGGGGTACAAATGAAGTAATAAAGAAAAGTAATAAGGATATATTCCAAGATAAAAATTCCAGAGGGGGTAGCTGTGTTAGACTGTTGCAGCAAAATACCATAACAAACAACAGAGGTCCCGGGCACCTTATAGATGAACAACATTTATTCCAGAATGAGCGTCAAAACCGTTTTATTTCCAAGATAGTTTACAATAAAAGCCATTTTAAAAAAATATAATACATAACAATAAGAAGAAATAATCAAGCAACAAAGGTGATGGTAAAAAGCAATTCAAAGTCTGTGAATTAGAAAAAGAAAAGTCAGAACAGCAAAAAAAAAATGCCAACCCCTCTTTGGAAAAAAAGATACCACACACAAAACAAACACGGCATCAATCAATTTAGCTTCCCCAAGTGAACTTCACAATTCTCACCTGTGGGTCTAAATCTTGCTCTCATCTGCAACATTCAGCCCACCTTATGCTCCCTCACCAAAAGACCAATCATCCCGAGCAGAAAATCTCCACAAAAAATGCACAGCATGGCAGAGACTTGCTGACAGTGGAGTTGGAGAACAGGGGGAGACGCCGTAGCCCCACATCCACCTGAGCATTGGTGAGCACCAATGGGTACTAACGGGCAATTGACTGCAACAAGAAGCTCTTTGTGCCAAGCATCTGGGAGGGGGTGGTCCCCATGGCTGGGGGACTTCTACTGGCAGAAGCGAGAGCACACCTCAGGGTGTCCCCGGGACGGTGCCTTCAGGGCCCTGTGGCGGTGCCTCCCCCATCTCTCGCAGAAGCTACGTGCCGTTCTGCTGTGGCAGCGATCGCAAAGCTCGCCAAACCTCGGCTTAATTAGCGGCTCCCCTGTGACGAGTTGCAGCGGCGCAGGCAGAAATGTGTGTGCTCCAAATTCCGCTAATTACCTGCCGAGGTTGTAAAATTCCAGCTTTTTCCTCTTTTTCTCTCCGAAGACTAATGGTATCCCGGAATTTCATGTAGCAAAAAGTCACACACTCTCCTCAATTCCCCCGGCTGACTCCGACGGGCCTCCGAGTAAGCCCAGGTGCTGGCGTCACAGTAGCTGACTTGGATGCCCCAAAAGAGATGGTGCGACCGATTAAATTGCAGCCAGTGTTTGCTTTCTCTATCCCCCCCTTCGCACGCAAAAAAAGCCCTTTTAATTACAGGCTCTTTCTGCCTGCAAGACATATTGGGCCAAACTGATTGCAAAGTATTTTAAGCAGTTTCTTCTGGCTCTGTTTTTCTCTCTGGACAAGTCACAGTGGGGTGAAGTTAGCAGAAATCCGGTGAGATGATCGTTTGGGACCAACTGATGGATTTCTGGAGTGTTTTTTCCATGGCGATGCGTGCTACAAGGCAGGTGGGATGCTAACAAGGTCCTCTTCTCCTCAGCTGCACTGTATGTATTAAGATGATCCATCAGAAACAGCCAGAACCCTAAAGCTATGGCGCAAAGTTAAAGCATTTGGGGCTTTTAAAGCTTCAAAATAAAGATAACAGGGAGAGGAGGAGGCACAGCGGAGGTTTACAGAATTCTGAACAGTATGACTCAGATAGTGAATACAACAGAGCCTTATGGCATCTTAAAGGTGTTTATTATGTCAGAAACTTTCACGAGCCGAAGATGGGCTCGCTTCATCAAATGCAACAAGAGTTCTTCTCGGTTGGCAGATATATAGATAGATGCACATGGGTGCATACAAAGGAGGGAGTTATTACAGAAGAAGCCAAAATGCCTAGCTTTGCAAAACACAGGTGTATTGCATTGCATTACAAGGATGAAAGGTTTGAGTAAAAATAAATAAATGAGTAGGTCAGAATAAGCATTGCCCGCTCCCAGCAGCTGATGACTTGGCAAGATGAACTGAAGGAATTGCTTTCAGTAGTGAGCCAGCAACTCCCAGTTACTATTGAGCCCAGGCTTGGTAGTGTCAAATCTGCATATGAATCCACCTTTGAATCTCTTCTGCTGAAGTATCGCATACTTTGTTAATGAAGTCTCCAGGGAGCTTGAAATGTTCCCCACTGGTTACGGAGCATTTCCATTTTTGTATCTAATTTGTGTCCATTTATTCTGTGGCACAGAAACAGTCCAGCGGGGAGAGAGAATTCCCCCCCTCTTTCATAATACTGGAACTTAACAGGCGTCAAATGAAATTGATTGGCCGTAGATTTAGGCCAGATGAAAGGAAGTGGTTCTTCGCACAACACAGCTTATGGAATTAACGGCCAAGGGATTATTAATGGCCCCTACCTTTTGATGGCTTTTATAAGAGAGTTGGACAAATTGATGGAGGATAGATCTATCAGCCGTGATCGCTGAATGGACTTTTGGTCTGATCCAGCAAAGCTAATTTTATATTCTTATGGAGCATCTTGAAAACCTGAGCATCCGTTATGAGAGGGAGATAACAAACAAAAAAAGCAGTTGCCAGGAGGGTTTCAGGCTTCATCACCATGAAATCTGACACCCTAACCATGGGTTGAAAGCTAGCATGGTGTAGTACAGCAGTGGTTCCCAAAGTGGGCAGTAACACCCCCTGGGGGGCAGTGGGATTACCTAGGGGGGCACTAAGAGGCAAGAGGGCAGCAGGGGGGCGCTAGAGGTGGGCCCCTTCCACTGTGTTGTTCACTAATTTACAATAGATCGAGCTATGGCACCGTGCTGGCAAACTATCAGAATTTCTTTCCAGACTTTGAAGAGCTGGTACCACTGGATCAAGTTAATCAGTTTTGTTGACTAAATTTCAACTAAAAAGTTTTAACTTGATGTTGGATAGATGTGCAATTAATTGTTACCGTTTTTGAAATTTTATTGTTATTATCTTCTTTAGTGAGTCATGCAAACCCGTTTTGAATAATGCTTTTTATAGGGTAGGGGGCGCTGGGGTTGAGTCTGTGGAACCAAGGGGGTGGTGGCCTGAAAAGTTTGGGAACCACTGGTGTTCTCACTCTCCCCCCCTCCCTCTCTCTCTCTCCCTCTCCCTGCCTAACCTAGCCTGCAGGGTTGTTGTGAGGATAAAAGAAAGAGAAGGGCCAGATATTGCCAAAGTTCCTTGGAGGAATGGCCAGATCAAATTGCAATAGATAAAATATATCAAGCTGAGGGTGGGTAAGAGTTTCTGAAACGTTAGCAATCTTTTTTCTGTTCTGTTTTTGGTATTTTACGAATCAACTCCCCCAAGTCCTGTTATTTATGCTGCCAAAGTGTGGAATGTAGTGGAGCGCTATTTTTCCCTTTAGGAAACTATTTTTTAGCATCCTGAAATATTTGTCTTAGAAGGGAGGAAAATCTGTCTCCTTTGTACCACCTTTTGTTAGGTGTAGATGTGCTTAGCTACAGCCTGTCTGCACGGTTGTGTAGATGCCTCTGGAGTCCCACATTTAGGCATCCAGCAATTCAGGACTTTCCTCCTCTTTAATGCCACAGTTACCTCTTTCCTTGAATGATTAATCAACACTTTTGTTGCAGAAAGGAGGGAGACTTTTCTGTACCATCTCAACCGTGCCGTGCCCACAATCTTTTGCACAGAAAAGGATTCTGGGGGCTCCATTAGGAAGCTGAAATGGCAGATAATTAGAAATACCCGGGCAAACTCCGTTATTGTCAAGAGGCTGCTATCGTATACAGTAATGAAGCAATTATTAATGAGCAACGGCAACATTGTCATTAATTTCTCCTTTTCAGGATCATGTACTAAGGCACCTTAAATGCTAAAACATAGACAGAGGTATGCTGTGATTTATAAATGGGAAAGCAGTTACGGCCAAGCAACGGTGGCCCGGCTGCCACTTGGTGCTGTGAGAACACGCTTCAAAAGTGGCTAGGGCCCCCTGTTGCCAGATTGTGGCTTGGTCATGGGTAAACAATCCAAGTACGTTGCCTCACTGGATTAGACCAAAGGGTCATTGAGTGTCCATCATTCTGTCTCCAAGAAATCCAAATATTTCTACAGTTCACAACCAAAGCATGACCACCCCCTGTCATTTCCCCCCACCATCTGGAATTCAGAGATATACTGCCTTTGAAAACTGATGTTCCATTTAACTAAAGGCCAATGGTTTTCAGTAAGTCTTTCATAATGTAAGGATAGTATTGTTGGATGAGACTAGATGGGCCACCTAACCAACATTCGGTTTCCAAGAGTGGCCATCCAGATGTCTTGGGAAGCTGTCATTTAGGACATAAAGTTGACAGACATCCCATTGCATTTCTCTAGCATCTGCTTCTCAGAAGTCTACTGCCTCCAGAAGTGGCTGCTCCATTAAGTTGATCTGTGTTGCAAATCCAAAGCAGTATCTGAACCTCTTCTGGAAATCCCCCCCTTTTTTTTAAGCATGGTGAGATGCATGTGTACTCTTCATATCCTCTCCTCCAGGGAGCCAGGTGGTGGCTCTTCGTGCTCTGTCCGTGGTACTGAAGGAGTAGATACCTGTTGTTATGGTCCTCCCCACAAGCAACAGAAGGAAGGGAAGTCTTTCCGCAGAACCAACAATTAATGTTTCTTAGAAGTGTTGAACATTTGGCACAGATACTGTTTACAACACCAGCAGGAAGAAACTCCATTTGGGGGCAAACGCTTTGGGCTGACCCTGAGATCAACTTTGCTAAAACATCAGAGTTTCTCTTCACAGCTGACAGTCACCTTCTTTCTCTCCATAGCGAGTGGGGGGGCAAAGGGACCCATCAGAGGCGGCAGCTTCTACTATCAGAACTGCCCCCTCCTTCCTCCATTCTGTAATGCATCAAGGTGGCTCTAGGCCTGCAGTATGTATTGTGCAACTCTCTCTCTCTCATCATCTGCCATGATTCCTTAGGGCTGGCATCTTTGCCCATAACTGATGAGTGCAATCCATGAGTGCGTTAGGAGTTTGGAGTTTCTTGAATTGGGACTGCCAGGATGGAGCATTTCAGCGCCTCTTGTCATTAGGCAGAATTGACAGGGCCTGTAAAGCAGCGAATTTGCTTAGAGTGTGAAAATTAACAGCCAGGGGCTGGCGTGGAGCATGGAAGTCTCCTCAATCTGCAACATATCAATTTGTGCAGCTTCTGGAGTTGAGAGACACAGAAAGAGTTACTGCCCCAAATGAGAAACTTAATTCTTTGTTTTCTTTGGGCGTGTGTTTTTAATTTCTTATGGCAGGAGGAAAGTTGAGCAACCAAAGTCTAGTTGGGTGTGGGTTCTTGTTGATATTGACAGAATATAAAAACATATGAAGCTATCATGTGCAGAGTCAAACCAATAGGGTTCCTTTGGTGAGTATTGTCTATGCTGGTAGACAGCGATTCTCTAGGGTTCTTGGGCACAGAAAGGTCTCTTCCAGACACCTGCTGTCTTTACCTGGCAATGCTGGGGTTTGAACCTGGGATCTTCCACATGCAAGCTCAAGCAATATGTACAAAGGCACCTTTGAAAGAAACTAATATAGGGAGTACAGCACTGAGTCAGGCTATTGATCCATCTGGCTAAGGATTCTCTGTCCTGCCTGGCAGTAGCTCTCCAGGCTCTACGAGGCAGAGAAAGGTCTTCTCCATTCCTGAGATCTTTAGCCAGATATGCCAGAAACAAACTTGGATCTTTCTGCGTGCAAAACATTGCTCTACCCATTCAGTTAAAAGAATAGTGGTCTCCTCCTCCCTGGCATGGGGGGGGGGCGGGGGTTGGACTTCACAGACAGGACCTATTACTGCTAAGCATTTTTCATAATGTGTGCTTCTGTTTCCCAAATCCATCCTTCTGCATTGAGCGAAGGGCACTTCTAGGGAGACACCCATTTCTGAGACTGCAGGAGAGTAAGGAACAATGTATTAACAGCCCAGTTCTGAGGCCAGGGCTGCCTTCCGGTTTGGGTGCCACCGCAGGGACTTCTGCACTCGAACTCTGTGGCCCTTTCCAGCACCAGCCTCCTCCTTCCCGTTAGTCATCTTACAAGCCATTCTCCTCGGCTTCTGTTGCAATGCTGGCGAGCCTTTCTCCAGGCTTCCCGTTCCCTGAGATTATTTATAATGAATCAAATATATTTTCAAGCGTCCTCTTCCCACCCTTAAGGCTGCGCTTTCACTGCCACTTTGCTGTGACAAGGGAGGCTCCCTCGCTAAAGAGATCGGGTGTAAAGTGCTTCTCTGGGCAGAAATGTTCTGCAGAGGCAAGAGGAGCGGCTGTCGGTCAGAGCCGTACTTTTCAATTTATTGCCCCAGCACATTCATTTGGAAAATGGCCTTGCCTTCCTGGGAGCTGAGTGCAGAGCTAATGCTAGCATGTTCAAATTAATAGCAACTCGCACCTTTCATTATTATGATTAAGTGAGGGACCAGGAGGGGGCGGGGGGGCTTGATGGATTCACTTGTTGCTGAGCTTAAAAGCCTGCGAGGCGCGGGGCGTGTGTTTCCATTTGGTCATGACAGCAGAGTTGGGTCAGGATGTCAGCCCAGAAAGAGCCAGGCAGGGGCCTCTTGGCCAGCCTGACCCCAGCCCTCCACACGGTCTTCCTTCCGCCAATCCAAAGGGGACTCGGCCACCCAAAGCTCAGTCTCCAATCCCATTTCTGTGTGTGTGTTTAAGTGCCGTCAAGTCGTTTCTGACTCATGGTGACGCTATGAATCAATGTCCTCCAAAACATCCTATCCTTAACAGCCTTGCTCAGATCTGGCAAACTGAGGGCCGTGGCTTCCTTTATAGAGTCAATCCATCTCTTGTTGGGTCTTCCTCTTTTCCTGCTGCCTTCAACCTTTCCTAGCATGATTGTCTTTTCTAGTGACTCTTGTCTTCTCATAATGTGAGCAAAGCACGTTAGCCTCAGTTTAGTCATTTTAGCTTCTAGGGTCAGTTCAGGCCTGATTTGATCTATAACCCACTGATTTGTTTTTTTGGCAGTCCACGGTATCCGTAACACTCTCCTCCAACACCACATTTCAAAGGAATCCACTTTCTTCCTATCAGCTTTCTTCACTGTCCAGCTTTCACACCCATACGTAGTAATAGGGAATAGGATGGCATGAATTAACTTGATCTTGGTTGCCAATGACAATCCCACTTACTGGAGAGTAAATCCCATGAAACTCAGTAGGACTTACTTATAAGAAAGCACGCATGGATCAAGAAAGATTTCAAGAGAAAGCCAGGGAAGAGGCTGTACCCAGTTGGTTCTAAAGAAAAAGGAACTTAACTCTACACTGAGAAATTATGGATCTAATGACCTGTATAAATTAAGTAGATTTCTATATTTTCCCTCAATTCACATAATTTATCCTGGGTCTGGTAATCCCAGTGAAGGATGATGGGCTGTTGGGGGCCCATCTCTGCCCTGCTCCCCTCCTACTGGAAATCTTTACTGAGCCCTCTTCTGGTTGTAGTGATTCCACCAGGCATTGACCACATATGTTTGAGCCGATCTTGGCAGTCACAAGTAGCCCATTCCTGAAGGGGGGGCAGTTAGGCAGCAGCTCAGCCATGCAGCCTCCACAGAGACTTCCTAGCCACCGCAAGGAAAATAAAAGTACTCTTAAAATGAAAATGGGGGAAATGCCCCCACAGAAAGCAACGGGGCTATGCCATCAAAAAAGGTGGTGTAGCAATGCCACTGCTCGAGGGGGTGTTACTGGGGCGAGAGGGGTCAGGCAAGCCTTTCTCCAGGCTCTGCCCCTTCAAATGCCCCAGGTGTTGCCCCTCGTACTGGCGCAGGCTTTCCCTTCCAGGAAATCCCTGTCGGCATGGCTGTGCTGGTGGCATGGGCCGGCGTAGCTCCGTGGCTCCCAGATGCTGGCATGTTTGCCCCCTTGCCAGCGTAGGTGTCACCTTAGTCCATGATAAGGTGGCACCTATGTTGGCGTGGGGTCACACCAGCTCCTAAGGAGTTTCACACACACCCCTCAGGAATGGGCTCAAGGACTAGAAACTTGCTTTATTTTAATCCTTGGAGGAGGGGGCAACCCTGGCTGGAGACCCTGAGCTCCCAAGACTGGATTTCTCTATGGCCACCCCCTGGCCTGGCGGTTAGCACCATGCCTTGCTATAGGGTTGCCAGCTCTGGGTTGGGAAATACCTAGAGATTTTGGGGAGGAGTCTGAGGTGGGTGTGGTTTGGGGAGGGGAGGGACTTCAATGCCATAGGGTCTAATTGCCAAAGTGGCCATTTTCTCCAGGAGAACTGATTTCTATCGCCTGGAGATCAGTTGTAATAGCAGGAGATCTCCAGCCACCACCTGGAGGTTGGCAACCCTAGCTGTGTACCACCCAAAATGGATCAGTGGGAACTAAACCTGGGTTTCCCTCCTCCTGTTTTTCTGTCCCCTCAGATACCTCCAGTTTTTAGCAAAGAGAGGACTGAAAACAAAATGGTGGAGGTTGAAAAGGTTCTTTGTTTCGTACAACACTCATCAATCCTTCCTTTGCCTCAGAGTTTTTGAAGGTGCTTCTCTCAAGCCGTTTTGCTTTGTCTTTCCGGGTTTTGTTTAATTATTCCTGACATCTCATCAGCCATATTGTAAAGTTCCTCTGCAGCAAAGGAAGAACAGCTTGTGTCCCTGACAGAAAAGGGGGGGCTCACTCTCAAAAAGCTCCAAGTGCCCCCTCTTCTTTCCTTGTCAGCCAGACAAATTCTTCTCTGCTACTCTCAGCAGGAGATTCTAACATGGTGGGGGAAATGCTATGAAGGATTTGAAGGTCTCCTCCTTGGACACAGGATGGGTATCAATCTCACACAAACCAGTCAAGTAATACTACTTGTATAGCGCTTTACCAGCCCTGGTTAGCATTTGGATGGGAGACCACCAAGGAATACCGGGGTTGCTGTGCAGAGGAAGGCACTGGCAAACCACCTCTGTTCGTCTCTTGCCATGAAAACCCCAAAAGGGGTTGCCATAAGTCGGCTGCGACTTGACGGCACTTTACACACACACACACACATAGCGCTTTACATTTGTTACCTCGGTAGTCTTGAATAATGCTGGCAAGGACATTGCTTCATTAAAAAAAACTCACGCTAAACTGTAATTTGTTTTGCCTTTGAAGGTTTCTGCCCATTGATGCCAGTTCTAAACAGGGGGTTTTCTGCACCGGAGGTGAGGGGCTAATATGCCTTTGTTCTGAAAATGGGCAACAGAGAAGGGTTCTGGTTTCCATTCTTAGCTTGCCACCTTGAGGCCAGAGGAAGTAAACCAGCCAGAAACACACACACCCCCCCCCCATTGCTGAGCTCTTGAAGGAGTTACGGTTTGGAGCTGTAGACTTGGAACAGATCTAGGTTGGAGATAATAGCTTTTTCAGAAAATTGAAAGATTGCTATTCACGGTCTTGGACACTCAGTCCAGTTTTGGCTCTTGTCGATAGGTGTTTGGATTGTTTTCAAAACCCATCAATCCTGTTTGACCAGAGTCAGCAGTGGGATGCAGATGGCTGAACTAGGAATCAAGAAGGCCCAGGTTCAAATTGTACCTCTGGCGTGGATTCACTAGGTGACGTTAGGAAAACCACCTGAGCTCTACTTCAGTCCACTTGCTCGCCGCAATACGGGGATAATACTGGCCTACCACACAGGAGGGTGGTACGGACCTGAATAAGATGAGCGTAAAGGGCTTTGAACACTTGACAGTGCTGTACAAATGCTTTCACTATTGCTGCTTCGCCTACTTTTATTTGGGGTTTACATAAAACACACTCCCAAAATCTTGTAATTAGGCCCAGCCCTCATGGAAGCCATTTTGTGACTGCACCCAGCTCGGATTACCAGGCTCCAGGTGGGGTAGGGTTGCCAACCTCCAGATACTAGCTGGAGATCTCCTGCTATTACAACTGATCTCCAGCCAATAGAGATCAGTTCACCTGGAGAAAATGGCCGCTTTGGCAATTGGACTCTATGGCATTGAAGCCCCTCCCCAAACCCTGCCCTCTCCAGGCTCCACCCCCAAAACCTCCTGCTGGTGGCAAAGAGGGACCTAGCAATCCTAAGGTGGGGCCTGAATTACAACTGATCTCCAGAATACAAAAATCAGTCACCCAGGAGGAAATTTGCAGCTTCGCAGGATGGACTCTACGGCAGCACATCCCTACGGAGCTCCCTACCCTCCTCAAACTCTACCCTCCCCAGGCGCCATCCCCAAATCACCAGGAATTTTCCAAGTGGGAGTTGGCAACCATACACACATCCCTCAAGGCCACCATTCTGCTGTGTGGTCCACTACCGGTTCTCAAAATACAGGTTCACCAAAGTTGGGAACCCCGGCTCTTAGCCCTCAGCCTTTTGGGACCCACATTTAGTAATCTCCTACAACATCAGTGGAATCTGCTTTTTAACGTTTTACTATTCTGCATCCAAATTTCCCATCCCTGCACCATACTCACATGAACAAATGAAGCTGCCATACAATTTCCTGACACAGATGTGGGTCTATCTAACCTAATGTTTACTAAGGGCTAGAGACAGATTTCCTTGCTAGGTGGGACTGCGAAATTTCCAGGGTTGTCCGAAACTTCCCAAACCAACATGTGTGGGACAGCGATACTGTGGGAAAGCAGACCCGGACCATCTCTGCTTTTAACTACCCCAAGCAGCATGCTTCCATGATCACAGAACATCAGCTCAAAGGAGACTTCTTTAAAACCAGAAAGGTTTCTGTTTTATAGACAGTTCCCACACATTAAATACAAACTGCTATCTCACAAAATAATGCCAGTTACCTCTTTCCTTGAATGATTAATCAATGATTAACCAATGCACTAGCTTCCCAAGGTCTCAGAGTGACAAAGGTCTTTTTCAACACCTGCTACCAAATATGCTTTAACTGGAAATGCTGGGGACAGAACCTGGGGTTTTCGGCACTGAAAGCAGGTGCTCTCCTGCTAAGCTACAGCATCTCCATTTCCTTCTCTTACAAAAAAAAAAAATCTAAGGTCTTTTATGCATGGCTGTTTCACTCACGTCACCCCTCTGACAACTTTGGGTCTTTATTTGGATTATGCATGCCGTTTCCAACCATCAGAGGTCGCCTCGCTCTCCCCTTGCATTTCCCCTCGTTTTGCCCATGTTTTCTGAGACCTGTTTTATCTCGAATTTGAAAACGTGGACAAAATGCAGGGAAGCGCAGGGAGAGAGGCGACTACTGACGGTCGGAAATGGCATGCAAAATCAACACAAAGACCCAAAGTTGTCAGAGGGGTAATGGTGAGTGAAACAGCCATGTATAAAAGACCTAAATGAAAAAGAGACCATGGGAGGTGGTACTTCATACTGGTATCCTCCACAGGTGGTGCCTGACCCACAGGTGGAGTCCAAATCTTTAACTTCTCTGTGACATGAACTGTGCATGAGGCTTATGATTTCCAGCAAAATGCAAGTTGAACATGAAAGGGGTGCGCCTTGGTTTTAGCCAATTCATGCTACTTGGGATTTCACCACATCAAAACAGCTGCTCAGCATTTTCCTTCTCTCCCTCCCCTCTCTCTCTGTTCCCCCTCCCCTCCTTTTGCAGACTTCCAAATTTCCCATTTTGAGAGACACGCAATTTGGCGAATGTGATTTCTGCACCATCTACAGAAACGCCCGGGGCTGTTTTCCCATCTTTATGCATTAGCTCAACATGAATATACAAGAAATATTTCAACGCTAATTCTGTTTGAAAATGTTAGAACTGTGTCTGTATATTCTCGAGTAAAAGGAGGTCCCCGGAGTTCTGGAGAGCTTTAAAAATATATATATAGTTTAATGTCATATTTCTATGTAAATTTGAGTTTAGCATCTAATTCTCCCTTTTAACAGGCATTAAAATTTCAGTGTTTCTCAACCATTTGCTTAGTTTAACAGATTAGTTTATATGTATGAAGTGAAGAGGGGCGGGGGGAGTGGCTTGAGTTGTAGCACTGGGAAAAGATCCTCTGTTGTGCTTGCAAGAGCCTGTGCTTTGAGCTGGTAGCTGAGCATATACCACAGGTTGGTATATGGAATGCTGACTCTTGGGTTGAGTTTGGAATCCGGATGCTTGATTTTTGCCCATTCTCTCCAGTTAGGGCTCATCCATACTGCCTTGGTTGTAGGGTTGCCAGGTCCCTCTTGGCAACCGGCAGGAGGTTTTTGGGGTGGAGCCTGAGGAGGGCGGGGTTTGGAGAGGGGAGGGACTTCAATGCCATAGAGTTCAATTGCCAAAGCGGCCATTTTCTCCAGGGGAATTGATCTCTATCGGCTGGAGATCAGTTGTAATAGCAGGAGATCTCCAGCTACTACCTGGAAGTTGGCAACCCTACCAGGGCTCCCCTGTTCTGAAGATTACATGGGGAGAGTCTTCCTTGAGCTCCTTGGAGGAAGGACAAGGTTGAAATGCAACCAGGAACGCCAACACTGAGCTGCATGAAGCCTAGGGGTTTTTTAACCTTTCTTCCCTGGTGTTAGGGTTGTCAGCTTCAGGCTGGGAAATATCTGTTTTGGAGGTGGAGCTTGGGGAGGGTGGAGTTTCGGGAGAGGAGGGACTTCAGCAGGGTATAATGCCATAGACTTCACCTTCCAAAGCAACCACTTTCTCCAAGGGAACTGTTCTCTGCGGTGTGATCAGTTGTAATTCTGGGAGATTTCCAGGCCTCATCTGGAGGCAAAGGCAACCCTACCTGGTGTAAATGCCAAAAGAGGCTCTGGTTAGAGTTGCCAACCTCCAGGTACTAGCTGGAGATCTCCTGCTAGTACAACTGATCTCCAGTCGATAGAGATCAGTTCCCCTGGAGAAAATGGCCACTTTGGCAATTGGACTCTATGACATTAAAATCCCTCCCCTCCCCAAACCCCGGCCTCCTCAGGCTTTGCCCCAAAAACCTCCCGCCGGTGGTGAAGAGGGACCTGGCAACCCTAGCTCCAGTAGAGTTTGCCTATGACTTAGCTTACACTGGGGAGTTAACAACTGGGGTATGGAATGGGGCATGCAAAAGATCCCAGCTGCAGTCCCCGGTGCCTCCAGTTAAAGGATCTTGGGGGCTGGGGAAGACCATTCTCTGCCCATGACCTTGGAGAGCCCCTGCCAGGCAAGGTAGAAAACAATGGCCCATAAGGCCGTTGTATTGGGAGCATGTCTCTCCTCTCTCTTCCCCCAGGTTCCATCGGCACTCCAGACATGCTGCTTGGGGGTTAAGTGATCCTAGTGGCAAAGCGTGCAAATACTTATAATTAAAACACAGACATACTCACACTCACAAAGACATGCAAGCCTATTACTGCAAATGCAGCCCTTCCACGCTTGACACGCCGACACTTTCCTTCTTGTGCTCTTCTCTCAGTGAAACATTATTATTTGCCAATAAAAGTTAAATCTCTCCACTGAGATGGGCTTCCCCCCTGCTGGGGAGCAGAAGGCACCCCCTGCCCTTCCTGATTGGCACTGCATAGCCCCCAGGTTTGGAATGCCTCCCCCACCAAGGGAGCATACTGATGAAGCGCTAATCCAATTAATGCGCTCTGAACAACATGGGGGTTGTTTATTTGTAATGGAAGTTGGGGTGTTTTACCTTTGGCAAATCTGCTCCCCCCCCCCCCATTCGCTTCTCCATGACCCGCTCCTCCAGAAAAGGAGAAGGGCTGTTTAGCTTGGAAAGAAGGCAGCTGAGGGGAGACATGATAGAGGTCTATAAAATTATGCCTGGCTTGGAGAGAGTGGACAGGGAGACGTTTTTCTCCCTCTCCCAAAATACTAGAACACGGGGTCATCTGCTGAAGCTGGAGGGTGAGAGATTCAAAACAGAGAAAAGGAAGTATTTTTTCACACAACGCATAGTTAAATTGTGGAACTCCCTGCCCCCAAAAAGCCCCAGCAGGGCTTTTCTTATGTTCTTATGTTCATAAGAGAAAGCAAAAGAGGCAGCTAGAAGTCTGTCTAGCATGTTTATACCACCTTTCCTCCAAGGAGCTCAGAAAAGGAGACACGGTTCTCCTTTCCTCCCTTTTATCATCACAACAACCCTGTGATGTAGGTTAGGCTGAGAGTACCACTGGCCCAAGGTCACCTAGTGAGCTACCAAGGCAAAAGTGGAGATTTTAAACTCGGGTCTCCCCAAACCTAGTTTCATAATCTAGCTGCTCCACCCCAACACAAAAAGCTAGGGGTTAAAATATCAGACTCGAAGCAGAGAGAGCTGGATTCAAATCCCCACTCAGCTTGAGTCCGCTGACTCAGCCTAACCTACCTCACAAGACTGTTCTGAGGATAAAATGGAGGGAAAGAGAACCATTACGGCTATCCACGGAGGACCGGCAAGACAAAAACATATCGAGGTGCATATGATCCATGCTTTCTAATAACAGCCCCCCCCCCTGCTCTTTTTCCTCTTGAGATGGTCAGTTAGTTCTGCAGCATGCAGGGCATTTTGTCTCTCTACATTGCTGTTTCAGAAAATATATTGGTTTTCCTGCAGGGAACAGGAAAACCTCACTATGTGAAGTCCATTGGGTGATTCTTTGAGCAGATCTTCCTCTTCTTTTAGCGTTCTTCGTCTACAACCAGGTCACCCTGTAGCCTGAGGGACCTGACATCTGATGTCCACAGTTGGAACGGAAGACAGCGGCCGATCACACTGAGCTGGCAAGGGAAGGGGTTTGATGTGGAGCTGATGGTCTGTGCAAGATAGGACCCAGCTGGGGGTGAGGAAGGCCACAAGCAGATGACCAGGAGGAGAAGCAGCATCCAGACACAACAGAATTGGGCAAGATAGCCGGGCTGACCTGGAGGGGGAGAAGACAGAATGAGACTACCTGTTTGGATACAGCAGCTGTTTCAGCAGCATCCAAGACGGGCTGTTCTGAAGAGGACTCCAAAGGAGGGGAGGGAGGAGAAGGCATTTTTACCTTCTAGAGATGGCGGAGTGAGCCAGCGCGGTATAGTGGTTAAGAGCAGCAGACTCTAATCTGAAGAACTGGGTTCGATTCCCCACTCCTCCACATGAAGCCGGCTGGGTGACCTTGGGCCAGTCTCAGTTCTCCCAGAACTCTCTCAGCCCACTTGGAGGCAGGCAATGGCCAACCACCTCCGAACTCTCTTGCCTTGAAAACCCCAAGGGGTCGCCGTAAGTCAGCTGTGACTTGACGGCACTTTTCTCCACCGCCAGAGATGGTGGATGGTTCCATTCTCACAAGGGAAAGACTCTGTCAACCAAAATTGTGGCAAGAGGATGCAACCTCACAAGAATTTGGAAAATGGCAAGCTGAGCTCTTTTTAAAGAGGATGGAGGAGAAAGAGGCAAAGACGAGGGAGGAGTTTGGGCATTAACATGGGCAAAGTGAGCAGCAAAAACCAGTCGGAAAAGGCCAAAACAGCTTCATGGCCTTAATTTCAACACTTGATCTAGCAACTGGCTTCATAGGTGAGAAACCAGCCTTGCCGTCAAATTCCAGCCAGGTGGCAACCTCATTGCCTCTTTATATTCTAGTAAAGCTTCACCGGAATTGTGCTTCTGGAGGCC
This sequence comes from Euleptes europaea, assembly GCF_029931775.1. Lineage (NCBI taxonomy): Eukaryota > Metazoa > Chordata > Lepidosauria > Squamata > Sphaerodactylidae > Euleptes > Euleptes europaea. Next base: position 39,850,820 of record NC_079325.1, on the reverse strand, counting down.
TTCTTAGGAGAACTTCTTGCGGGATCGTGTCCAAAGTTTATTACTAGGAAGGAGGCGCATATCATGTGGTGTTTTTTTTTTAACCTCTGCTGCCCGTCTTGGGCTCAAAACCAACACTGGAAAGCAGGTACCTCGGAGAAGGGATCCAAGCAATACCCAGAAGTAAAAACTACTTCCAAGGTGACCTCCAGGCCCAACCTCCGCTTTCCAGAGTTGGCGTCTCCAGCGGTGCCCCTGCCCAAGCCGCTTGACCTCTTCCCACAGCAGTTCCATGTCAACACATCCCCTCCCCCTCCTTTCCCCCAGGATGCAAATTTCAGAAGCCAATTGCCAGGCTGAGAGTTTTAAAAGCAGGTCCTCTCTGAATGCGCAAGCCATTGCCGGGAACTAACAGCCGGCATTATGGCTTGTACAATGCGTTTCAGCAGCTTGGATATTGCCCTTGGAGTAGAGACGCAAGCAGGTTGAACAAGCGACACGGCTGCGTTTTTATGGAGATGCGTCTGCCGGGGACGAGAAGGGCGACACTTTGTGCAAGGAGCAGACAGTGGCTTCATTAGAGTCCATTTTCCGTTGGCTCCGGCTGCTGGCCTGGAAGCCAGGCATTGCTGCCAAGGGTGGTTATGGAGAAGAGGGCTGGCAGCATCTCAACGCCTGTCTGTGCATGAAGGGCTTTTGTCACAGTGCATTCCGCTTGCAGCCCAAAAGCCACATTAACGTTGCATCTCACTGCCTTGGCAAAAACTACCTGGGCCGCCATTCCCCACACTTCTGAAAGATAACGCTTGCTCACACACACGCCACCTCCTGTATTTAAAGCAAAATGGAGGAACGTTTTTCTCTTACAGGTAAAATGGGCTTACTTCGAGGAGAGCTCACTCTGCTGTGTTTCTGTAGGAGTCAATGATCTCAATATGTGTCTTTGATAGGAGGGAAATCTTGCACAGTGACTCATGCAGAGAAGCAACAGGCAGCTTCTTCTGCAGGCAAGTATTCTGGATTTGCAATACATAAATGAGAAGAGACTGAAAGAGACTGAAGTTGTTCAGGAATGAGGGGGAAACATTCTGCTCCATGTACTACTTTGCTCTATTACATAAAATATTACTGTTATTTAAATGAAAGGGCATGACCAAAAATGAGATGGACAGTGCAAAATGGGCATAGTTAAAAGTGAAGAGAGAAACAGAGTTCTTTTATGCATGGCTGTTTCACTCCATCATCTTTGATTATTCATGCCATTTCCGACTGTCAGAGGTCGCCTCGCTCTCCCCCTGCATTTCCCCGCATTTTGCCTGTATCTTCAAATTCGAGATAAAACAGGTCCCTGAAAACAGGGGCAAAATGCAGGGAAATGCAAGGGGAGAGCGAGGCGACCTCTGACAGTCAGAAACGGCATGCCTAATCAAAACAAAGACCTGAAGTCATCAGAGGGGTGACAGCTAGTTAAACAGCAACACATAAAAGACCAAAGAACAAGACAATTAAATATTTGTTTCTGCTTACATCATTGCTACCAAGCTGTCTTTAACCATTCAAAGTAGCTTGCCATTGTGAAAGTAAAAAAAAAAAAGATATAAATGCCCTTTTAAAAAGAAGCCTATATTATGCACCATAGAATCCTCTGGCCCCAATTCAGCTCAAGTTTTGTTGAACAACATAAAGCAGAGCTTTCCCCCCATCTGGATCAAGAGACTCATCTGCTCCCTTCAATGGGGCCTGGATGAGCATTACAGTAACCAGATGCAAACCATCGTCCGCTCCATCTGAGAAAGCCTGCTTCTGATCACTTAGTTCCTCTCTGGATTGGGGCACATGTGCCTTTTCCCTTTGAAGAATTAGTCTTTCCAGAATTTATCAAGAGATCATGGAATAAATTCTTCTGGAAATCATTACAAGGTGCATCATATGCTTTTCCCTATACAACCTCACACCACTAGACATTTGCTGATCCTTACGCTGCTACGAGATTCTGATCAACTGTCTGTTGTTATATTTTTCACCAGATGACTTTGCTTCTTCTCCCCAGCACGCCAGGGGCACAATCCAACTAACCACTATTCTCTGTGCCAATGGAATTCAGCTAAGCCTCCTTGCCCTATGGGGTATTGTGGTTTTGGTTGGTCATAAATGCTATAACACAGTCTTTGGTTTGAGACTCTCTGCCAATTTCATCCAAGAGTGTGCATCTTGCAAAGTTTGCAGAATTAGCAAGCGCACAGAATGTGTGAAGATTCACGGAGAGAGGGCATCAGTCTACATACACCGGTCCCCTTGCCCCCTCCCTGGGTTAAGCTCTAGCCTCTTCTGGGTGCCCCTCTCTTCCCAAGCTATCATCGGCCCATGAATCTCAGACAGCTGCTTGCCGTATCGGCCTGTGAGATGCTGTCATGTCCGATTTGCCATCTCGTTCCTTTGCTGCCATCGCCAGAGTTCAGGCTGGCCTTTTCCAGGTCAGAGGCTGCAACCACTACAAAGGTATCGTGTGTGTGTGTGTGTGTGTGTGTGTGTGTGTGAAACGCTTGTCAGGGATGCTCTAGGTTGATCCTGCATTGAGCAGGGGGTTGGACTAGATGGCCTGTATGGCCCCTTCCAACACTCTGATTCTAGGATTCTAAGTTAGAGTTGGCATCCTAGTGAATCACAAGCCTGGGGTCAACTATCTGTTCAGACAGCTCCCATTGGAGGTAGGTGCCCTTCTGGTATGCGAGCCCTGGAAGATGCCCACTGGGACTGGTCTCTTCCCCCTCTTTGCTCTCTCTCTCTCTGCCACATCCTCAACTCAGTGGAGTATGGCTCTCACTGGAACACAGCTTTAAAATTCTGGCACCACTTTCCTCCCTTCAGCGCTCTGGATTACTGCTAATTCCTCCTAATAATTCTGTTTTTCTTCAATGCTCTATATTTTATTAAACTTCTTTGTCATTCTGTTTTACAGCACTCTTGCGCTCGCTCGCTCCCTGTGTCCCTCAGAAAGACCATTACACTCCACAGACACTCTGCTCAGCAGTGAGGGCCGCTTGATCTGTTTTAGAATATCGATCTGTCGAATACACAGCAAGAGAGTCTCCCCCTGCTCACACACACACACACACACACTTTTGTGGGTGAGCTGCAGCAAACCAGAAGCCAAACATCAAGGCCAGGACCAAGCCTGGGCCCTCCAGACCTCCACCACCAGAAGTGGTGGTGTCACAAAGTTTGACAATAATAGAGTCTCATCACACTAATTTCTTTTGTTTGCATGGTTTGTTGTGATTACGAGGCATTCCCCTTTGCCTGAAGATTATTACTCCGTTTGCAATTTAAAATGAGAGGCAGTTTGAGCTTGTGGGTTGCTTTCGTGCCAGCACGGTCCACGTTCATCAGATCCAGCAGCTGAGGCTGGTAGGAGGGGCTGCGTGGAGAGAGTCCCAGCTTCAATCCCTGCCCCCTCCTCCATTAAAGGCTCTCAGGCAGCAGGGCTGGAAAGACCTCTTTGTCCAGGACCTGCTGTGCCAGACGGTACAGAGCTACATGGACTGGTGGTCTGACCCATCCACAGGGAAGCCCTTGTTGGCACAAGCTCAGAAGCTGATTACTTGACCTCCGCGTTGAAACTTGACTTTTTTGTGAGTATGATTGTATTGCAAACTCAGGGTCAAAGCTGCTTTCCCTGCCTCCTCCTCCGCTTTGACAAGGGGATTGTTGCGGGTAAATATGGGACATGGCATTGCTGTGATGCAGGGTGTATTCAGAAGGCATGTCACACGTTTGTCTAGGCAATGCTCTACCCACAAGCTCATTGCAGCTCCTAAGAGAGCACGAGAACACTCATTCACTAAAGTTAAATGTGAACCAATTTAGAATTCTTGATAAAACCATATATTTTTTTCAAATGTTCATAGATGCTCCTTGCAGTTGGCGATGCATCTATTGTCTGAGAGGCAGAGAGTTCGCCCAGCACTATCTAGAATTGGGGTCCCCAATATGGTGTCTGGGGGTACCATGGGGCCCAATGACACCTTTCCTGGTGCCCACCAAGTGTTCTAAGACAGTGGGTGGGGCCAGATGTGGCTTTTGCCCAGCAAGAATTCTGATTTGCCACTGGAGATTTGATTGTGTGGATTTTTAAAAGCGTTCCTTTGGCAGCGGCTGCTACCACAGCACAGGGATCTTCATTGTGTGAAAGGATGTAAGCAGTGGCAGCCACTTTGTGCCTGGATCCACCTCCCATGGCAGAAATTTTGTGGCAGCTACCTTGTCACTGCACCCACCATGCTGGGTCAGAATTCCAAAGGTGCCTGCAGGCTCAAAAAGGTTGGGGACCCCTGACCTAGAAGCTACGTTGAACATCTTGGCCTTAGAACAGAAATCAAGAGTGACTGTCTCACCCCTCTGTTCTGAGTAACTCAAAGTATCTCTCATATCTTAGAGAGCTTTAGTCAGTGTACACATGCATGTTCAACTCTTGCAGAGAATGGGCAACATTAAGACTTGGCTATGTGAGATAGGCATCGAAGATCAGACTCCGCAGTCAGGGCTATCATATTGCAAACTCAATGGAGGTCATTCCCACAGCTGTTCATTAATTATATTTGTGCTCTGCCCTTCAGAACCACAATTTGTCAACCAATTATCTCGTTAGGTCTTGAATGATGTGTTGCTGGATGTGCGGATATACCAAAAGAGTGGTTCACACATGCAGGAATATCATCTGATAGTTCTGTACCAGTTAGTGTTGCCAGGTCCCTCTTTGCCACCGGTGGGAGGTTTTGGGGCAGAGCCTGAGGAGGGCAGGGTTTGAGGAGGGGAGGGACTTCAATGCCAGTCCAATTGCCAAAGTGGCCATTTTCTCCAGGTGAACTGATTTCTATCGGCTGGAGATCAGTCGTAATAGCAGATCTCCAGCTTGTACCTGGAGGTTGACAACCCTAGTACCAGGATATGTATGAACCGACACCATCCGAAAGAACGCAATTGATTTGAACGTTCTCTTTGCAGTGGCTCCTTCACACACGTAAGCCCCTCATTTGATGACTCCAGCAGCGATCTGAAAGCACGAACCAGGCTCTCTTCATGCCTTCCAGGCACCTCAAGACCCAACATTACCTTTTCTAGAGATCAACTGTTGGATCATTCCAATGGAAAACCAGCAAGGGGAACGCCAGCACAAAAGCAGCCCCGCCATAACAGGCCACAGAGCTATCCTCAGACAAGGAAGCTGGAAGACTCGGTGTCACAGGCCTGGTGCGCAGATTCCACGGACGAGCAATGGATGCGTTGGTTTTCTCGAGGCTCCCTGAGCAGCTGGTCTGTGTTGCATGCCCTCTTTGCTGACAGGCTGGCGATGCAGGTGGTTTTCTGCATGGCTTGTGATCATCAGGACTTCTAATGAATTCAACGGCTGCTCTGCCCAGCGTCAGCCAATGGGAAGGGGCCGCGCTGAGCAGGCTGGCGCAGGAATTATTAATGTTCTGAAGAACGGACAGCCGGCTGGGTGGGTTAGCCTCAGGGAAGCGGCTAGTGAAGGTATGGTTACCACGAGCGGTGATGAAATATTGAAAAGCTGGTTAACTTATTTCGAGCTGGCTTGGCCCAGCACAGAAATTGGGGGTGGGGGGGTGGGGAGTAGATAACTAAATCCAGGCTGGGCAGAAATCAGATCAGAACATTCCAATACAATAGAGATAATGGTGATATTTCCAGAGAAGCGACGTGGCAGGGTTTTCCCCCCCATAGACACGAAGTCATGCGGAACTCAGGAACTGTTCCTGCGATGCTAGACAGGTGTTTATGGATATCACTGGGGCATCCACAGGGAAGTTGGTTCCCCCGAAGAGTCCCAAGAAATCCCCGGTATGTCCCACCAGGACTTCGATCTCTGCAGTTAGGAGCACTGCAGAAGCCTTGAACCTCTTGTTTGTTTGTTAGGGTTGCCAACCTCCAGGTAGTGGAAAGAAAAAAAGGCACCACTGTGCGTGTACCTAAAGGTTTGGAAATCAGCACAGGAGCAATTAAGTATAACAAAGTGCAAATGTTACCAAGAGATGATGCCAAAAATTGAAGAAGGGACGTCAGAAACATTCTAACTTGAAGAGGAACCCAGGACTTTCTTGTGAATATAACCTAAGGACGAATCCTATACTTTGAATTTTCAAGCCTGGCTGTTCCCAGTTGATTGTTGTAATATACATTGTACATAGTAGGATAGATAATTTAGATTGTTTGTTCTAGTGTATAGTTGTGACTCTATGTTATTAGTGTATAGTTGTGACTCTATGTTATTAGTGTATAGTTGTGACTCTATGTTATATGTTGTAGCAATACAAACATTTGCACTTTGTTATACTTATTTGCTCCTGTGCTAACCTCCAGGTAGTAGCATCCAGAAAACGCGGGGAGAGAGTGGGGAGAGAGCAAAGTGACTTCTAAAGGTCGGAAAGATGTGCATAATGAAAACGAAGCCCTAAAGCGGTCAGGGGGGGATCGCCATGGAAACAACCCGTGCATAAAAGGCCCAACACAGCCAAACGACTTCTTCATTACCTAGAAAGGTGAAGTATGTTATACCTGTAGTCCAGGACATGCTGATTATTAAGAAAAATGGGGGGGACATGGCAATTATTTTACATCTAACAGAGAAGAATGAGAAAAATTGGGATTTGTAGAAGAGAGGGCAACAAAGACAGCGAGGGGTCTGGTTACCAGGTCCTATGAGGAAAGGTTGAAGGAGCTGGGTATGTTTAGCCTGGAGAGGAGACAACTGAGAGGTGATATGATAACAATTTTCAAGTATTTGAAGGGCTGTCATATCGAGGATGGAGCAGAGTTTATTTCTGTTGCTTGGGAGGGTTGGATAGGGTGGCCAACCTCCATGGACTAGCTGGAGATCTCCTGCTATTACAACTGATCTCCAGCCAATAGAGAGCAGTTCCCCTGGAAAAAATGGCCGCTTTGGCAATTGGACTCTATGGCATTGAAGTCCCTCCCCTCCCCAAACCCCATCCTCCTCAGGCTCCGCCCCAAAAACCTCCCGCCGGTGGCAAAGAGGGACCTGGCAACCCTATTGTCAGAGGAGGCATTCCTTCTCATGTGTAAGAGTATAGGGCGTGCTCCCTTGAAGATTAGGCCTGCTCTTGTACAGTGTTTATAAGAACTTCTGTTACTGTTACCCTCCCCCTAAAACTAACCCTAAGCACACCTACTGGAAAGGAGGTCACATTCTTCCCTTCTTTGTTCCTCCCTCCACCTCCTTCCCCTCCCTTAGTTGTCTCCCTTCAGGAAAATGTTGAGACAGTAAACTCCTCAGGGCAGGGACCTGTTGTCCATTTTGCATTCTGCAGTGTGCCATGAGCATTGTTGTTGGTATATGCATTTATTAGAAGAGTCTTTTTTTTAAGTTGAAGTTTCTGAATAGTCTTCAAAAGCAACCCCACATAAAATGCACTGCAGTAATTAAGCCGACATGTCACCAGAACACAGATAGTTGCGGGATGATCGTTTCCATCCAGTAGGGTTGTTTCCTTCCCATAATGGCCAAAGCTGATAAAAAGCATTTTGTGCAATCGATGACGCTTGAGCATCCACTTGTAGGATTCAGTCCGGAAAGTTTCTCCCAAGATACAAGCCCAAACTGACTGAACTTTGCAACCCTAACAATGCTGACACATCATCCTGGCTTTCTTGAGTGGTAAGAAATTCCAGGGGCAGCATTTTCCAGATTTGGTTTCCGTTGGAGGAGAGACCACAGGAAATGCGGCATTCTTACAATGCTTGTTTTATTTATAAATATATAATAAGAGCGCTGGAGGAAGCAAAGATGCACTCCTGCGGGACAGCAGATCCACTTCCCCATATCAGATCCCTGCAGAGAAATCCTGCAGTCCAAGATGCTTTGCCAACTCCCCACCCTCTGTCTGCTTCTCTCTCTCAGATCGTCTTCAGACGGGCACTTTAATTCATTTTGGTATCTGACGAAGAATGGAGGGGGGGTGCATTTCAGACAGGCAGGCTCTTTGTTGCTGATTCTGATGGCCAATGGTTGGTTTATTTTTTCACTTCAGACCTCTTAAAGGGCAAGGGTTGTGTTGTTTATGACGCTTTGATCTGTTCTTGCTGAAAGCGCTTTTCTTCAGGTTTTGATGTATCATTTTTTTTAAAAAACTTTTTATTATTTTATTTATATAATTGGAGGGTACAGGAAGAGAAAAAAGGGAAGGGGTAAGCGTTATCATTATAAAAACAATACAGTATTGTAAAATGATTTCTGAATAGAACATAATTACAGAGTATCTTTAGTTTGTTATACTTGCATCAGGCTGATTTCTAATATTTTAAAAATTCATATTCTACTTGGCAGTTAATTGAGATAAGAAAATATAATACCGAGTTTATTATAATGTTTAAACATACTTCGTTTAAGTTAGCTGCATTTCATGTAAGTATAGAAAGACGCCCACTTCTCCTCGAATTGCTCAGTAGATTCACTAGGTTTGGGATTTAATTCAAAAGTCATTTTGGCCATGGTTGCATATTCCAGAAGTTTTTCTTTCCAGTCATCAATTTCAGGTATGTGAGTTTGTTTCCAGGTTCTTGCTAAAATTGTTCTGGCAGCTGTTGTAGCATATTTGAAGACGTCATGCGATTTCAAAGGTAAATTTGACGGCACTATACTGAGTAGATAAAATTTAGGATCAAATGTAAACTTCGTATCTAACATCATCTGTAGTTCCCGATGAATTCTTTTCCAGTATGTATCATTTTTGAGCCACGGGAGATGCTATCTGGACCGTTCGTGGTCCTTCCCAGTCAGCCGCTTTGCTTTTCCTTCTCGTGCCTGCTTTTTTAAAACAATCCCGAAGCGGTTTTGTTTTTTTGCTCTAGCAATATAATAATATAGTGCGAAACGGAGAGAAAATAACCCCAAAATGGCAAAGCGTGACAGGAAAACGTGGCACCATCTGCAGTTCAAAAGCTGACCCAAGTGTGCTCTGCAAACAGTTGAAAGAGCCCGTCTGAAAGGGCCTCTTTTAAATCATTCTACCTCACTTGACGACATTCAGGGCTATAACTGATTCAAGACGAAATGGTGTCTTCATGTGACTGCTCCAAACTTTAAACTGCAGCAGTTACTTCACACACGCACACACACGTGCGCGTGCACGTGCCCTCGGCTGGGAAATAACCTATTTTCTCCAAAGGCTGATGGATACTTGAGCAGAGCAATCTGGAGACCGTCTCAGCCACTGAGGAAACAGCCAAAGCCAGTGAGGAATAGTGACAGTATCTTGTCATAGCTCCTGCCTCCAATCCTGTCAGGCCAAACCATTCACAGTAACTTCACACACAACGCTATCACCCACTCCAAGGGGGAAAGACATTAAGGATGAGGATTATAGGTCCTTCCTGAGGAGATCAGCGCTCCTGAACATATTCAGAGTTCCTTTTGTTGCCCAAACTCCTCCTGAACCCTTGCAACCATTCTCGTGTTGTAATAAGATGTTAGGAAGGTCCCTTCAGGTTAGGGTTGCAAACTCCAGGTTGGGAAATTCCTGGAGATCTGGGGGTAAAGCATAGGGAAGGGAGGGTTTGGGGAGGGGGAAGGGCCTCAGTGCAGTATAAGGCCATAGAATCCACTTTCCAAAGCAGCCATTATCTCCAGCCCTAGAAAAGGCCTTTCTGGGTGACGGCACCTAAATTTTGGAACTCTCTCCCCAGGGAGATTCGTATTTCTTCCTCTATTGGTGTCTTCCGTCAGCAGGTGAAGACCTCTGTTTGGCATGCCCCCAACAACGGTTACTGGCCCTCCTCTTGATGTTGTTTGTTTATGTATTTTAATTGGATTATTTTATAATTTTAAATGTACTTTTAATCGCTCAAATGTTCTAATGTTGTTGTTTTAAATATTTGCCCTCTAATAGACCTTGATCAAGTGGAAAGGCAGCATAAAAATGTTGCAAATAAATAAAATACACAAATATACCAGGTAGGGGCTGCCAGGGGATGGAAGGAGTGAAAGCTGACGACAGGGGAGCAGGTAAAGGTAGGCTGGCTGATGGGTAGGAAGGAGAGAAGAAAACAGGGAAAGGGAAGTGGCTATAGGGGCTTGCAAAAGAGGGAAGCAAAAGAAGAAATAGCAGAGGAGAAAATGAGACATCCCCCACAAGTCCTTGTGGGCCTCCCATTTGTACAGTATAATACTGACAGTAAAGCAGGAGTTACAAGTTTGGAGAACAAGGAAGTGAAGCTTTATGTTACATATACTAGACAATGTAATAAAGCTGGCTTACAACATTAAAAAACAATGCAATAAATACAGCGTAATATATAAAATGAAGGCAATTCTACCAACATTTAACTACAACCATATTCACTTTATAAAACTGCCATTTTGAATTATTGTTTTACACATTCTGCAGGAACGCGGGAGACTTTCTGACCTCGCCAGGCAGGCAATTCCACCAGGTGGGAGCCACAACAAGGAACAGTCAGGTACAGGCAGCTGTTGATCTTAACCCATTTGCCGGGTGGCACTTTCAGAAGGTTTTGCTTAGATGAGCAGAGCTGCTGTAGTGGAGCATATCAGGAGAGGCAGTCCTGCAGCTATGTGTGTCCTGGGCCAAGAAGGGCTTTGTAGGTGATAACCAGAACCTTGACCTAGGGTTGCCACCTCCGGAGTGGAAAGTTCCTCAAGATTTGAGGGTGTAGCCTGGGGAGGGCAGGGTTTGGGAAGGTGAGAGACTTCAGCAGTATATAATGCCATGGAGTCTACACTCCAAAGCAGCCATTTTCTCCAGGGGAACTGATCTCTGTAGTCTGGAGATCAGTTGTAATTCTGGGAGATGTCCAGGTCCTGAACCTGGAGTCTGTCAACCCTGCCTTGAACTGAACCTGGAAACTAGGTTCAGGAACCAATGGAGTGACTACAGAATGGGTGTGATATTCATATTCTCCCTAGCCCGTAAAGGTAATTCAGTCGCCATGTTCTGAACCAGCTGGAGTTTCTGAGCTGTTTTCAAGGGCAGACCCATGTAGAGTGCATTACAACAATGTAGCCACATAGTTATTGTGGCATGGATCCACACAGCCAGATGGATCCACACAGTCAAGGTAAGGAGCCATCCTCTGAACTAAATGAAGATTGAAGGAAGCAAATCTGCAGATGAAATAACTTGCTTTCCCAGTGATAATGCTGGATCCAGTTGCCAGAATAGGTGGACTGCTGGCCTAGGGCTGCCAGCTCCAGGTTGGGAAATACCTGGAGAATGTTTGGGGCAGGGCCTGAGGAAGGTGGGGTTTGGGGAGGGGAGGGACTTCAATGCCACAGAGTCCAGTTGCCAAAGCGGCCATTTTCTCCAGGTGAACTGATCACTATCGGCTGGAGACCAGTTGTAATAGCAGAAGATCTCCAGCTAGTACCTAGAGGTTGTCAACCCTATGCTGGTCTGATCCAGCAGGGCTCTTCTTGTTCTTATGTTCATCACCAGACTCTTAACCGAGTCAGCAAGAGTTCGTTGAACTCCATCAAATGTGGGAAGCACTGTACCCTCCAAGACCTCAGATTTCCCGACCAGCATCACCTCCATCTTGTCAGGATTCATTTTCAGCTTGTTCACCTTTAGCCATTTAAACCACAGCAGCCAAGCATTGGCTCAGAACCACTACAGCGGCGCCAGGCAGTCTGGACAAAGAAATATAGAGCTGGGTGTCGCATATTGATGACACCCAACTCCAAAGCCACAAATAATCTCTTCCAAGGGCTTTACATCAAGATTAAACAACACAGGGGATAAAACTGAGCCTTGTGGAACCCCTCAGGGCATGTCCCACACCAGTGACAGCTGGTCTCCTACAGCAACCTTCCAAGTCCAGTCTGAAAGCAAGAAGGAAAACCAATCCAAAGCACCTCTCCTGATACTTGCTTCTGCCTCCAAATGTCTCAACAGGATGGCGTGGTCCTCTGTATCAAACCGGACTGCTGATAAATCCAACAATACCAACAAAGAGGCATGGATAAGATTATCAGCTCCTGGTTGGAAAATACCTGGAGATTTGGGGGGTGGAGCCTGAGGAGGGTGGGGTTGGGGAGAGGAAGGACCTCAGAAGAGTACAATGTCATAGCGCCCTCCCTCCAAAGTGGCCATTTTCTCCAGGTGAACTGATCTCTATCGCCTGGAGATTAATTGTAATGGTGAGGGAGGCTGGCAACCCTAGGCATTGACCTTGTCTACATTCAAGCAGAAATAATCAACTAAAGCTAGGGTTACCAAACTCCAGGTGAAGCCTGGAGATCTCTCACTGTTACAATTGATCTCTTGAGATCAGTTCCCCTGGAGAAAATGGCTGCTGTGGAGAATGGAGTCTATAGCCATTTATGCAGGGGTATATCGTTTGCAGTCCCTACTGGACTGCTTCGAGGCTTCTTTTGCATTATTCATGATTTTACCAACCTTCAGATGTGACTTCTCTCTGGCCTCGTTCTTCCCCCGCTGTACTAGGATCCTGTTTTAGAATGAATTTAAATACAGCTTCGAAGCAATAGCAACACAAATTCCCCCCATTTCCATGCATAGCACTTAACATTGGGTTTCTCTCCCCATGCCCATTTTGGCTTCTCCCTCCCAGCATCTGTCCCATCCAACCCTTTCTCTCAAAACAAAGCACAAAAGAGGGAGTTAAACCTTCTTGAAATGTGCATGAAGACACTGAAGAAGGCTGCAAAGGTTGGAAGGCAGCTCCCAGCAGGGAGCTGTTGAAGAAAGGTGGGGAGAAATACCCAGCAAAAGCACACGCAGTCCCTTTAAGAGCTGACCCGCCCCCTCTAAGTAAAGTGCAACAAGGCTGCGTTTTCAGAGGGAGGGACTCAGAAGCTCTGTGATTTACTGGGGATGCCTAATTAATCACAAGGTACTTCTGGAATGGGGGGAATGACCCTCATGCACATGATGTTTGAGAATTTGGAGCAGAAAACTGTGCAGCAAACTAAACGCTAATTTCCCCTGCATAAATGACACATGGCATTGCATTCTGCTGAGGTCCCTTCACTCCCCAAACCCTGCCCTCCCCAGACTCCACCCCCAATATCTCCAGGTATTTCCCCACCCAGAGCTGGCAACCCTGACTAAAACCACCAGTACCTTTGTCATCCCATAGTCCTACCTGAAGCCATACAGGAAGAGATCTGGAGCATGTGTGTCGCCCAGGAAGTTCTGGAGTGGTTCTCCAACTAGTGTCAATCTCCTTGTCCAGAAGAGTCAGATTGGAGGCCAGACTATAATTGATCACATTACTTTTCTCCAGTAGCAGGTGGATAACCACCTCTTTTAGCGAGGGAGGAAAAACACCTTGAGTCAGTGACTGATTTATGATGGACATCAGGGGCTGATTAATCTGGGAAGCCCGATTAACCTGTGGGACCATTCTGAAAATCCTAGTAGCAGCCTTATAATCACAAGTTAAATGATTTACATTTCCTTCAAAGGTAGAAAGCAGAAAATATCTAAATATGGTAAAAGGCACAGACGCACATCCCAACGCTTAACTGGTGCCAGATTTCAATGCAGACTTGGCACAAAGCTGCTCAGACTGGCTTTTTTTTTTTTTTGTCTGACCAAGCTGTTCAAAGCAGAGTTGACTAGGTGGTTTCTCAGGTCAAGAAGAAGCAGGCAATGTGTGTGTGAGTGTGTGTCAAACTGGACTCTTAGTGATGCTAGCTATTAGCCATGATCTAAATGGAACTTCCATGTACAGAAGCAGCACATGTGCTATGTTAAGGTAATGAACTAAAGAGCAGCTTTTGTATAAATAAGAGAGGGAATGAACAAACTTAAACCAAGACCACGGTCACACAGCCCGGATAACCTACAAGAACCAATTAACTCTGACCGTGAAAGCCTTCGACAAAACTTAAAGTAACTTGGTATCCATTTGTAGTTTACTGGACTAGGCATAACTCTGTAGAGAAAATTCATATATCAGATTTTGTAAGTCCTTTTATTTATTTCTAAACAGATACAGAGAGGTGCAATGCTCCACATCTATATAGCACTTTCAGTGTTCAAACTGCTTCATGCATTATTTTTGTTGTATTCTTACAACCCCTTAAGGTAGGCCAGCATTAGCCTCATACTGCAGATATGGAAGGCTGAGTGACTTGCCTAAGGCAACCTAATGAGTCCATAGCAGTGGAAAGATTTGCACTAGGGAGGATCTCTCTTGCTCATTCTCTTCTTAGTCACTCAGTTGCACCATGCATACATTCAGGCTTCCTGTAAGATGATTTTTACACACTGATTGATACTCCTGTTTATTTCTCTCTCTCTTGCCCTCTCTTCCCCTCTGTCATGTGTGTGGAAATATAAATGATGGTGGAATGTGTAAAGAACTCATTTTTAAAAAGCTATATTTTTAATTGGGGTGAATGGTAATGGAAGATTTTATATTGCAAGGAGTGTCAAAGTAAAGGAAGAGGTTGGGGATACATATGTTGTTTAAAGCTTATTTTTTTGGGCTAACAAGAACGTACTATAATTAATAAAATACAATTTGTTTTTTTTAAGGTTGTTTTTAACAAATTTGCATTGTTTGTATTGAAATTTTTTTTTTGAACTACATATATGGGAGAAAGCCTGCCTCCGCTAGCAGAAGTCTAGGGTCGATGCCCTTGGGAGCAAGCTGGCCTTCTCTACCTGGGTTCAGCACATTCGTCATGAGAAGACACACTTGCAAAGTGTGCTGGACTTTTGTCTCCGGAGGCCACCGCAAATGCTGAGCTCTTGAAATTCCACCCAAGCAGATGGCTGCTAGGCCACGTTTAGCAACCGCCCCTGGAAAGCGGAAGGACGCACAATCCAGCCATTTGAAAAAGAAAAACAGAGGAGGTAAGCAAAAGAAACTTTGGACGCTTTGTAGCAATCCACCATTGTCGCATACAACCCAACTGAAAGGCACGAAATAAATTGTAGCATCTAATTTGGAATGAAGTACAAGATGCTAGCCCTCGTCATTTGCAAACAAGGCATGTCATCTGTGGGTAACAGTACAATCCTAAGGAGAGTTACTCCAGTCTAAGCCAATTAAAATGAATGGGCTTAGACTGGAGTAACTCTCTTTAGGATTACACTGTAAATAACTCAGGAATTAGAACAGGGATGTGTGTGACGTCTTGAGCAGGACTCTGGAGAGGCGACATAAAAATCTTCTAAATAACTATCACTAAGAGTTCTCTTCCGTCTTATGAATCACCTTCTAATCCTGCAAAGAAATTTCATTAATTTCACTTTGTGAACCAACACTTATGCGTGGGGTAGACACTTGGTAAAGAAATAATGCTTTTAAAAATTGTGCTTAATACTTAGCATCTCTTGCATCCGTGTGTCTCCTGCAGACCGCTCAAAGCACTGCCTACATTTTGTCCTCTTGGTACATCAATCCTGCAAGGTAGGTCAGTATTGTTACCCCACCCCCAGCTGCAGATTTTTGAAAGACGGGCTGTCGAAGCTGGAAGTTGGGCATCTTCCACCCAACCTGCTCCCGCTTGCCTGATCAGTAGGAAGTTGCAGGGGCAGCCAGTCCCAAATCCATTTTGGAGACTGGTGCTATTTCTTGTGGAATCAGTGCAGACACTTCAGGGACATTTCCCTGTGGTCTCCCCCACAACTGCTTTGGGGCTTCCTTTTGATTATGCCCGCCTTTTCTGCCTGTCAGAGGTCGCCTCACTCTCCCTAGGAGTTTTGCCCGCATTTTCCAGATTCTGACTAAAACAGCATCTGGAAAACATGGACAAAACGCACGGGGAGACCAAGGTGACCTTTGATGGGCGGAAAAGGCATGCATAATCAAAAGGAAGCCCCGAAGCAGTCAGCGAGGATGACCGCGGGGAAAAGTCCCTGCATAAAAGGCCACTCACCGCTAAGCTGTAAAGTAGCATCAGCTCCCTCGAAAGTAAGCAGCAACCAGAGGAAGTCCCCTCCACTTTATACACACACACACAAACTATCCCAGTTTCCCTCCCAAGCATGCCGGGGTTCTGCAACTAGTAGCCACCAACCTTTTAAAGGCCATTTGGCTCGAATCTTCTGTTCAGTCTAGAAACTTTCACTGCATGGTTGAATTGGCCATTTAACTTACAGGGAAACTTCCTGGTGGGCTACTGCCCTAGAGAGTCACTGGTGGCCAGGAGCAAGCAAAGACAAGCAGCTCTGCTTGAGCCTCAGGGGCTGCCTGGCCTAGATCTTTAATCAGCAACAGCAGTGGGGTTGCCAGGTCCCCCCTCTCCACCAGCAGGAGGTTTTTGGGGTGGGGCTGGGGTGGCGATCCTGTACGTGATGCTCATTTCCGGGTTTACCCTGGAAGCACCGCATCTAGGGTTGCCAGGTCCCTCTCCGCCACTGGAGGGAGTTTTTGAGGCAAAGCCTGAGGAGGGCAGGGTTTGGGGAGGGGAGGGGCTTCAATGCCATAGAGTCCAATTGCCAAACCGGCCATTTTCTCCAGGTGAACTGATCTCTATCAGCTGGAGATCAGTTGTAATAGCAGGAGATCTCCAGCTACTACCTGGAGGTTGGCGACCCTAGCCATATTGTGACGAACCTCCAGGTTCACCTCCGGGTGAACCAGCCTGTAATGAACTTTAAGCGTTTCATTCCACACCTTTGAAAGTGGCCCCCGCTGATCACTTCTTACCAATTCTCACATGGCTCTGCTCTCCTATGGCTGTGCCCCTGGAAAGGAAGATGGTCTTCTCAGACTAGGAGCTGCAAATAGGTTTTAATATAGTTCACTCATGCCATCTAGAGGCTGCAACATACTAATGGGCAAACGACTTGCTTTGAAAAAGAGAAGTTACAAACACTGGAAATTAGAGACAGGGTGGTTGCAGCATTGCCAAGTCCCTCTTTGCCACTGGTGAGAGGTTTTTGGGCCGGAGTCTGATTAGGACGGGGTTTGGGGAGGGGAATGACTTCAGTGCCATAGAGTCCAATTGCCAAACCGGCCATTTGCTCCAGGTGAACTGATCTCTATCGGCTGGAGATCAGTTGTAATAGCAGGAGATCTCCAGCTACTACCTGGAGGTTGGCAACCCTAGGTGGCTGGGTAACTGGCATACTTATCATGTTTTCCAAAACAGGACGGTTCAGTAGTCAACACACTTTGGACTCTAAGTCCATAGTGACTAGGGTTGCCAGGTCCCTCTTCGCCACCACCGGGAGGTTTTGGGGGCAGAGCCTGAGGGTGGCGAGGTTTGGGGAGGGGAGGGACTTCAATGCCATAGAGTCCTATTGCCAAAGTGGCCATTTTCTCCAGGTGAACTGATTTCTAACGGCTGGAGATCAGTTGTAATAGCAGGAGATCTCCAGCCACCACCTGGAGGTTGGCAACCCTAATAGTGACGATTCTGCAAAGTTTTCTCATTGCCTCTCTTTTTGTGCAGCAGCAACGAGGCTTTGTTTCCTCACATTTTCCCTGCCCCAGTCCCCACCCCACACAACCTGGGGAGGGGCTTTTTCAGGGTTTATTAAAATCGGTAATAGACAAATTGCTGTGCATAATGTTAAAGTGATGTGTCAATTGACAATTTTACCCCCTCCCCCCCAAAGCCCCCTATGGCAGAGAGAGGGAATCGACACTGGGGAGGACAGGAGCTGGGGGGCAACGCTGCAGATGTGGGTGGTACTGGAAAATATCCAGACTGTCCTGTCCACACAGCGGCCACCCTGGCTGTACTACAGCCTTTCCTTTAAAAATTGTAGTAAAGCAGGTTTAGGAAAGATTGCAGGAAAGCTGTGAGAAAAGTTGGAAGTTGCACTAAAATACCACAATGCTATATGGAAGCAGCCGGGGGAGGCCTACTTCCCAATGAGCATCAGAACTAGTCCAAACACCTGATGTGGAAGCATCCTAAGGATGGTTCCCATTAGTTATTAGAGCCTTCATGTACAGGGGCTGTATATCTCTGAATTGCGGGTGCTGGAGACGTGCAGCAGAGGAAGGCAGCTAAAATTCTCGGAAATCTGAACGTTGTCCTCGACACCACATACTTCAGGTTTTCTGCCCTCTTGCTGAATGGAGGCACACGTACAGCTCCAGGCAGAAACTGTCTCAAGGCTGATGAAAGCAAGGGGTTCATACAGGGGGTAGACAGGTCTGACACCTGAGTGCAAAATAAATATCCCATATGTCATTTTTAAACCACAGCTGCAAACATTTTTAGCCGTTTGCCTTTTCAAACTGGAAAAGAGCAGTGCATTCCCTCATATATCATTTGAAAGAAACAAACAGCTAAGAAAATATACTTATGGCAGTTCAAATGCAATGTGTGTTTTGTACCAAACATCTTTCACATGGCCCCTAAGGACTCCACCAACTCTATCCCCTGTACAAAGGAGGCTTCCACAGGGTGAAAAATTGCAGTTCTTGTTTCCATACTTCCTGAGGACTTTTGAGGCCTGTTAAAAAATGTCTATAGTTATGGTTGCCAACCTCCAGGTACTAGCTGGAGATCTGCTATGACAACTGATCTCCAGCCCATAGAGATCAGTTCACCTAGTTCTAGGTGTTGTTCATCAGTTCATCAGTTCACACTAGTTCTGAGAAAATGGCCGCTTTGGCAATTGGACTCTATGGCATTGAAGTCCCTCCCCTCCCCAAACCCCGCCCTCCTCAGGCTCCGCCCCAAAAACCTCCTGCCGGTGGCGAAGAGGGACCTGGCAACCCTAATGATGAAGAGAGCCATCCCTATTTGACAGTGGGAAAGACCTAGGAATGTATAACCACCATACATGCACTGAGGGAGAACACTGGGTGACCAGCCTTGCCTCAGTCATTAGCTCAGCCTAACCAACCTCACAGGGTTGTTGTAAGGACAAAACGGAGGACAGGAAAATGTTATAAGCCACTCCCATTACTACAGGAACTTATTCTGTATTCTTCTGAGTAGGAACATCTGTATTTTTGAAGTAAAATTTGGGGTAGCAGTTATCCCCAGGTGCCAATTCATACCCTTTGCTTTTTGCAGGGATCATGAGGTCTGGGAACTTGCTAATTTTTTTAATGAAACCTGGGAGTTGTGAAGATTTGCCAAATGCAGTGCGTCTAGCCACGTGCACAGAACACAGAACCCTGCTGTGAAATTTAGTTCGCCTTGTCACAGTTCCTTGAAACTCCTTCGACAGCTCATCCAAGCAGAAAGTTCCAGATAAGTCTCAAATGTTACATCACATTGCCCAGTTATGGCAGGCAATTGCCTGCCAATTAACCGGGTTGCTCACACCCTCAGCTGGTTGGAGGGCAGTAGCAGGCCAGCTGAAATGGGGGGGGGGCGATCCACGCATGATGACATCACTTCTGAGTTTACTCTTGAGGCGCTGGCATCGCGAAATGGTGTTCTAGCATTCTCCCCCCCAAAAAAACTTCTATGGTTTCCATGGAGGTTTTGGAGGACAGTGCTAGAGCATCCTGCACGATGCCAGCGCTTCCAGGGTAAACCCAGAAGTTACATAACTGCATCCCGCTCGCAGGTAACTCTCCGCCCTCACCTCCAAGAAGCTCCTGCCAGTGGCGAGTGGGGATCTGGCAACCCTAGCCATAAACAATGGAGTCCATCAGAATAAACATTTACTCTTTTTATATATTTATACCCCACTTTTCTCCCCAAAGGGGTTTACAATATCATTTACACCTCCTCCATTTTATCTTCAGAACAACAAGCCTGCGAGGTAGGTTAAGGTGTGAGAGAGTAATTGACGCAAGGTCACTCAGCGAGCTTCCATGGCAAAGTGTGGATTTGAATCTGGGTGTCTAGCCACTACTCCATGCTGTCATATATACATGAATACATGAAGCTGCCTTATAGTGTTTCACACCATTGGTCTATCAAGAACAGTATTGTCTACTCAAACTGGCAACAGCTATCCAGGATCTCGGGCAGTTTTTCATGTCACTAGTGCTACCTGATCCTTCTAACTGGAAATGCTGGGATTGAACTTGGAACCTTCTGCATGCCGAGCAGATGCTGTACCATTGAGACATGGCCTATGACCCCAAGATTCCAAGCAGATAGGACTGCTATCTAAATAAGACTGTCTGTCTGCCTATCCCAGCATCCTGTTTCATTGAGCAAACAGGCAGGTCTAGCTAGTCATGTTAAATGAGCTCTGACTTCTTTTGGAGCCATTTAGCCAGTGATCCTCCACCCAAACATCTGGCAGATTAACCACATCTGGGTCGGAATTAAAACTGCAGCCATACTATTCTCTTTACAGTGGCAAAAGGGTTTCCTTGGAGAATGCCGTTTCAGAAGGTAGCTGTGTACTCCGCAGTAAAACAACTAGATTCGAGGCCAGTAGCACCTTAGAGATCAACAATATTTTTGAGGTATAAATTTTATATAAATATATAAAACGAGTAAACATTCATTTTTGGTCACTTAAGGTCCTACTGATCTTGGAGAATGTGCAGGGAAAGTGGGTGGAGAGAAATTTCTGTCCTTTTTCTTAAATATCAGATCTCAGGGGCATTGGGCACCCACTGGAGTTGATGCTCTGAAGTTAATTCAGAACAGACAAGAGCAGGCACTTCTTCACACAATGCATGTGGAACTCACTGCTACAGGATGTAGTCAGTGAGTAAAGCCACTGGCCTAGCTGCCTTTAGAAAGGGATTGTAAAAATCCTGGAGAAGTCCACCAATGGCTACTAGCCATGATGGCTGAAAGGGGATATCCATGGTCAGAAGCAGTGTGATCTCTGAATGCCAGTTGCTGCGTGGCAACAACAGAGAGTGGTTTGTTGCTGGCTTCTTTGTCCCTTCCATCAGCTTTCTAGGGCATCTGGTGGGCCAATCTCAGGAACGGGATGCTGGACGAGATCGTCTGATCCAGTATGGTTCCTCTTATGTTCTTCTGTATGAGCCAAAAGGCATGCCTTCTGATTAGATGGAGGCAATACAGATGAAGAACTCAGAGATGCAACAAGCAGCTCCTTGCAAGGGGGCAAGAGATTGTTCGATCCTGGTTACAGACACGCGTGGCACAAATGATCCGATTGTGCTTGATTATCCATTCCTTGCAACAGTACCCAAAAGCAAGGAGGCTACTACAGGGCAGTAAAATCACTCAGAGACATAGCAGGCAGCCTCATCTGTAGGGTTGCCGCCAGTTCCCTCTTCGCCACCGGCGGGAGATTTTGGGGGCGGAGCCTGAGGGGGTGGGGTTTGGGGAGGGGAGGGACTTCAATGCTGTAGAGTCCAGTTGCCAAAGTGGCCATTTTTCTCCAGGTGATCTGATCTCTGTCGGCTGGAGATCAATTGAATTAGCAGGAGATCTCCTGCTGCTACCTGGCAGTTGGCATCCCTACTCATCTGCAGGTGGTCGATGTTGGCAGAGAGCTTTGATTATTTAATTTATTGATTTCTGGCTGTATTTTAGCAGTTCTATTGACAGGGTAGGCCAGTGCGTCAATTATTATGCATTACTGGTACAAGTAAACTGGTGAACCGAGCTGCACTTGGGGGCAGGGTTGCCAACTACAGGTTGGGAAATTCCTGGAGATTTTGGAGGTGGAGCCTGGGGAGGGCAGGGTTTGAGGAGGGGAGGGACCTCAGTGAGGGATAATGGCATAGAGTTCACCCTCCAAAGCAGCCATTTTCTCCAGTGGAAACTGATCTTTGTAGTCTAGAATTCAGTTGTAATTCTGGGAGGTTTCCAGGCCCCACCTGGAGGTAGGCAAGCCTAATTTGGGGAGCTGTTGCAACCAAGGGTTGCCAGCTTTCAGACCAGTTTTTGAACTAGGGTTGCCAGGTCCCTCCTCGCTATCGGCGGGAGATTTATGGGGCGGAGTCTGAAGAGGGCAGGGTTTGGGAGGGGAGGGACTTAAATGCCTTAGAGTCCAATTGCCACAGCGGCCATTTTCTCCACCTGAACAGATCTCCATCGGCTGAAGATCAGTTGTAATAGCCGGAGATCTCCAGCCACCACCTGGAGGTTGGCAACCCTATTTTGAACCTGTGCCTTTAATAGCAGTCTGAGCTGCAAGAATGGGATGGTGATTGTCTTAAGTTGATTTCTGAAGATCCAGCTATGGTTAAGCCCACAAAAGAAGGCCAGACTGCTGTTCTGGTCACTTGGCAACTCTCATTGCATCTGAGACCGTAGGAAGGTGGCTCTCTTGCCCCATTCCTCCACTGGTCCTATGCCCATGCACCCCTAACAAGAGTCACATTCTCCTGATATGGAGAGAGCGGAACGCTGCAAAATCCAAGTCATTCATCTCTCCAGGCCTTTAAAATGGGGGGTCTTTTTTGGAGGGGAGGAAAAAAAGCTGTTTTTCAAAACCGATTTCCTCTAGTCCCAAAATGAGATCATGATTGTAAATTAAAGTGTAATTAGCCTTTATGCTTTTATATTCATTAACTCTTCTCTGTTAATGATGCAGAGGCTGGAGTGTGAAAGCCGGGCATTGTGAAACCACATCCAGGAAATAAAATAGTGATTTAGATAATGGCCAGAATGTATTGCTACTTGCACATAATTAAACAAATGCTCCATTTAAACTTGGAAACATGAATGAATGTTGATTAACCCCAACCCAATGAATCTGCATGCGATTTGGTTAAGTGGATGCACGGCTGGCAGAAGGAAGGCAGGCGGAGGGTTTCGGCTGAGCATCCATCAAGCCGCACCTGCGCCATACAGGTGCAGTCTCGGGTTTGGGAACAGGTGGGGAGGGACGGCGGGGCTCTCAAGAGCCTCTGCGGTAGAGTTCTTGAAGAAAGAGGTCGGCAGTCATGGTGGCCACGTTTCAACAAAGGGCAGAGGGCCCACCTCAAACGTTCGCCCCCCACCGGAATGCATGGCTGTACCTCTGATATGGTGTGGGATAGGCTTTTTGATCTCTTGCAGCAGCAAGGAGCCAGGTAGGAAGTGAATACACACTTCCAGACGCAAACGTGAATGACAGCTGCTACCCAAAGAAGTCCCAAATAAGGAACACGTTGCAAGATCATAAGAGTATCTGGATATTTTTATCCCCCCCTTAAGAGCTCAGGGTGGCCTGTGTGATTCTCCCTCCCCCTTTTATCCCAGTGTGGTGCAGTGGTTTGGAGCAGTGGAGTCTGATCTGGAGAACCGGGTTTGATCCCCCACTCCTCCACATGAGCAGCAGAGGCTAATCTGGTGAACCGGGTTGGTTTCCCCACTCCTATGCATGAAGCCAACTAAGTGACCTTGGGCTAGTCACAGTTCTCTCAGAACTCTCTCAGTCCCACCTACTTCACAAGGTGTCTGTTGTGGGGAGAGGAAGGGAAGGTGATTGTAAGAAGTTTGATTCTCCTTAAAAGGTAGAGAATGTCAACATATAAAGACCAACTCTTCTTCTTCCCAACAACCCTGTGAGGTCAGTTGGGCTGAGAGAATGACTCACATAAGATCACCCAGCAAGCTTTATGATTGGTAGGGATTTGAACCCCGATCTCCCACATCCTAATTCAGCACTCTAACCAGTACACCACAATGATTCTCAGAACGACACACTATACCTGTCAGAACATTAACAGAACTTTATTAGAATGTGCAGTCCTTGTAGCATATTAAGGTTGCTTTTTGCAGCAAGAGGCTTTTCTTTCTATCAAGGAAGTCTACCTTGAAATTAGAATTGCCAACCTCCAGGTACTAGCTGGAGTTCTCCTGCTATTACAATTGATCTCCAGCGGACAGAGATCAGTTCACCTGGAGAGCATGGCCACGGTGGCAATTGGACTCTATGGCGTTGAAGTCCCTCCCCTCCCCAAACCCTGCCCTCCTCAGGCTCCACCCCCAAAATCTCCCGCCGGTGGCAAAGAGGGACCTGGCAACCCTACTCGAAATACAGAACAGGTGGCACACTTACCCCAAATCCTTGGTATTATACAGGGGCTCCTTAGTAAACAAGCTGATGGAAAAATTGCTCATCCAGACAGAAATAAACATTGAAAAGCCAGAGTGGGAAGCCCTGGGTTCACACTCAGCCACGAATCTCACTTGGTGGCCTTGGGCCAGCAGTCACTCTCCCTCTCAGTTTTATCTTCACAACAACCCTGCGAGGTTAGGCTAACACCACCCATACACTCGTTGGATAAAGGACTGTATGCAAAGGAGATGATACAGAAACAGGCAGAAAAAGCAGCATCCTTGCAGCTCTTGCCTGATCACATGTACTCAGAGGGAAAATCCACTGAGCCTAATGGGACTTTCTCTCAAGCAAGCGTACAGTGTATTGCAGCCTTAATGACGTTACAAAATGAAGACGGGGCAGAGAAACAAACCCTTTACCCCAGTAAAGAGCTGGTGTTTGAAGCTGTGAGGCTGTTGGCAACCCTACTCTGGGAATGAGCAGAGCACCTTTCCTCTATTGCTAACTGCCAGGTAGTATGTGCTGCCTCTTCTTTAAAGTATTCTTAACACTGGCACAGGTTATATTTTTGAGACTGCTTAGCTGCCAGGTAGTAGCAGGAGATCTCCTGCTAATACAACTGATCTCCAGCCGATAGAGATCAGATCACCTGGAGAAAAATGCCCGCTTTGGCAACTGAGTCTCTATGGCATTGAAGTCCCCTCCCCAAACCCCACCCTCCTCAGGTTCCACCCCAAAAATCTCCTGCCGCTGGCAAAGAGGGACCTGGCATCCCTATCCAACACTTTGTCCTTTGGTCCGTTGTGTTTTTAGCAAAACGTCCCCACCAACCCAGGAGAAACTAGGCTGAGTTTACTGATACATTTTTCCAACTGGAGGCTATTTTACAGGCAGGAAGGTGGTATGGTGTAGCCTGATATTGTCAGAGCTCAGCTGCTAAGCAGGGTTGGTACTTGGAAGGAAGACCTCCAAGGAAGACTCTGCAGAGGAAGGCAATGGCAAACCACCTCTGCCTCTCACTTGCCTTGAAAGGCCCTTTCTGGGGTCGCCATAAGTGAGTTGCAACTTTTATGGCATGTATGCATGAATGTAATGTATGCTGCTTTTGCAGCACTGCTGTTCAGTGAGGGCTACAGAGCTTTTCAGTCAATAGCCAGTTGCTGCTTTGATCTAACGGGCTCAGGATGAGTTGGAAGGACATGCCAGATACAAATGTATTTTGTCATTTATTTGTCATTTAAGTTTTCCAGACAGTTTAAATATATATACAGTGAGGGGAAAAAGTATTGGATCCCCTGCTAAATTTGCCCATTTGCCCTCTGACGAAGAAATGACCAGTCCATAATTTTAATGGTAGGTTTATTGTAGCTGTGAGAGACAGAATAACAACAGGAAAAACCCCAGAAACCCGGAAGACAAAAGTCAGAGATTGATGTGCATTATAATGAGTGAAATAAGTATTCGATCCCCTATCAACCAGCCAGATTAGGGTTAGGGTTAGGGTTCTGTTGTCGACAGAAGCAATCAATCCATCAGATTCCAAACTAGCCACCATGACCAAGACCAAAGAGCTGTCCAAGGATGTCAGGGATAAGATTGTAGACCTGCACAAGGCTGGACTGGGCTACAAGACTATTGCCAAGCAGCTTGGTGAGAAGGTGACAACCCTAACCCTAACTGTCAACCTCCCTCGGTCTGGGGCTCCATGCAAGATCTCATCTCGTGGAGTTGCAATGATCATGAGAATGGTGATGAAGCAGCCCAGAACTACACGGGGGGAACTTGTCAATGATCTCAGGGCAGCTGGGACCATAGTCACCATGAAAACAGTTGGTAACACACTACGCCGTGAAGGACTGAGATCTTGCAGAGCCCACAAGGTCCCCTTGCTCAAGACAGCACATGTACAGGCCCGTCTGCAGTTTGCCAATGCACATCTGAATGACCCAGAGGAGAACTGGGTGAAAGTGTTGTGGTCAGATGAGACCACAATCAAGTTCTTTGGCATCAACTCAACTCGCCGTGTTTGGAGGAGGAGGAATGCTGCCTACGACCCCAAGAACACCATCCCCGCCGTCAAACATGGAGGGGGACATATTATGCTTTGGGGGTGTTTTTCTGCTAAGGGGAGAGGACACCTTCACCGCATCGAAGGGACAATGGACGGGACCATGTATTGTCAAATCTTGGGTGAGCACCTCCTTCCCTCAGCCAGGGCATTGAAAATGGGTCGAGGATGGGTATTCCAGCATGACAATGACTCAAAACACACAGCCAAGGCAACAAAGGAGTGGCTCAAGAAGAAGCACATTAAGGTCCTGGAGTGGCCTAGCCAATCTCCAGACCTTAATCCCATCGAAAATCTGTGGAGGGAGCTGAAGGTTCGATGTAGAAGGTTCGATGAAGATGTAGCTACACATCAGCCTCGAAATCTTACTGACTTGGAGAGGATCTGCAAAGAAGAGTGGGACAAAATACCTCCTGAGATGTGTGCAAACCTGGGGGCCACCTACAAGAAACGTCTGACCTCAGTACTTGGTGGCAAAACCCTTTTTGGCAATTACAAAGTCATCTTTTCAAAAGGGATCAAATACTTATTTCACTCATTATAATGCACATCAATCTCTGACTTTTGTCTTCTGGGTTTCTGGGGTTTCTCCTGTTGTTTTTAATGGGCAGCTCTCACAGCTACATTGTCTCTCATAGCTACAATAGCCCTACCATTAAAATTATGGACTGGTCATTTCTTCGTCAGAGGGCAAATGGGCAAATTCAGCAGGGGATCAAATACTTTTCCCCCTCACTGTATATCTACGCAGAAATTCCTTATTTAAATTTCACTGCTTTCACACCACAATGTGCTATGCGGAATCAAAAATGCACAGCCTGAAGTACCAGCATTAGTTTTAAATGGCCCTTCTAAATGATTGCATAGGTTGATTTGGGATGATAGCTTTTAATGATTTGCTGCTCTCCCCGCTGCCCTTGGCTCTGGGCTTAGCTTCCAGCAGCCTGTTGAGCTCCGCGGATCTGAAATCTGTCACGGGGTCAAACCGTCCTGTCCCGTCTGCAGCAGACACGGCCATCAACCCAGCAAGGGCTCCGTTAACGTAGCTACCCGAGCTGTGGGATACGGGCCTTTAATGGCAGGCCTCATTATTAGGCCAATGGGGAGCGTTTGGCAGGGCGGCGGTGAGTAATGGTTGCCTCCGCGGCGTGGCTTTCTCCTGCCAGTTCTGGAGCGGACGCTGTCAATCAGGGCACCTGCCAACAGCTTCACGGCACGGGGCGGTTCAGCCTTGGCAGAGGAAGGGGGGAAAGAGCAGCTAACTAGAGTTGGAAGCTTGTAGACCTGCCAGCTCTGCCCCCACAGCCATTTTGTACATTATGTGTAATTTTAAGTGTATGTATGAGGTCACTGAGAAGGATGCTGCTCTGGGAACACGGGGTCACGCTAAACAAGATGCTGGGAGACCCCTGACTAGATCCTCCCAGCATTTTTTAAAGAGGATGCTTGTATGTGGTTTCATTGATCAAAGTTGGTCACCTACCCTCAAGCCCTGAAGTAGGGTTGCCAACCTCTAGGTACTGGCTAAAACAAACAAACCCTATGCTGTACAGAAATTATTCCAAATAAGACACAGCACGTGGCTCCAACTAGAACATGACCATAACTCTGTACCTTTTGCACCCTGTGTTCTTCCAATATATAAAATTCGTTAAAGCACAAAACTGTAACTATCTAACTACACAGTACAAAGATACGTATGAAAACAATAATGCAACAATACAACAGAGTACAACAACAAAATACTCCCCTTCTTCTTGAGTCCGTAATAGAAAAAAGACCACAGTCCTTAAAGGCACAGGAAGAGCTTCTCCAAATCTTCCACGCCTTGACTGAGCCAAGAGTCGGGATGCACTTTCTGGTTTCTGTCAAAACAACTGTCCCGAGGAAAAGGGCACTAGAAGTGCTGGTATTCAGCCACGGACTTCTCTTTGCCTGCTATTATTTATGGACATCACCATCGTTCCCCGGCAAAGGTACGTGTATCCCAGGTATTTTTGGCACGTTTCACCCTAAGGCTTCATCAGCCTAACACCTTGATTGGACCATCGAGGGTTCCTTCATTCAATATGTGATTAGTAAGTGTCAGCAGTAGATTCCTTTGAAATGTGGTGTTGAAGGAAAGTGTTACGGATACCCTGGACCGCCAAAAAAACAAATCAGTGGGTTTTAGATCAAATCAAGCCTGAACTGACCCTAGAAGCTAAAATGACTAAACTGAGGCTGTCGTACTTTGGACATATTATGAGAAGAGAAGAGTCACCGGAAAAGACAATCATGCTAGGAAAAGTTGAAGGCAGCAGGAAAAGAGGAAGACCCAGCAAGAGATGGATTGACTCTATAAAGGAAGCCACGGCCCTCAATCTGCAAGATCTGAGCAAGGCTGTTAACGATAGGACACTTTGGAGGACATTGATTCATAGGGTCGCCATGAGTCGGAAACGACTTGACGGGAGTTAACACACACACAAGTGTCAGCAACTGCAGTCCCAGGACAGCAACTGCAGTCCCAGGAGTAAGCCAACTTCTGCCTGGCAAGGTTTGCTTTCCTCTTTCTTTTTACCAGAGTCAACATTTGACGTGCACCAGTAAATGGGTTGGCCCGTGGGCACCACATTGGGAACCCCTAACCTACTGTATTTATTCTACAATTTCCTCCATTGAGTTAAAAGCCAAGAGGCTCACAGGGTTTTTTGGGTTGTGGTTGAATAATATCACTGAGAACCAGCGTGGTGTAGTGGTTAAGAGCGGCAGACTCTAATCTGGAGAACTGTGTTTGATTCCCCACTCTTCCCCATGAAGCCTGCTGGGTGACCTAGTCACAGCTCTCTTAGAACTCACAGCCAACCATAGTTCTCTCAGAACTCACCCAGACCCACCTACCTCAACAAGTGCCTGTTGTGGGGAGAGGAAGGGAATGTGATCGTAATCCACTTTGAGACTCCTTAAGGTAGAGAAAAGTGGGGAATAAAAACCTTCTCGTCTGCTTCTTATAAGATGCTATCAACAGCTCAAACTGCCTCAGAAGGTGCAATGTGCAGAAAGGCAGGCTGTGGAAAGCACGGTGCCTTAGTGTTCGTGCGCATGGAGTTGTCTGAACAGGAGACACATTCGTCTTGTGTATAGCAAGCATGCAGAGATTCAGCTTCAAGAGACTTTGGCATGGGAATTGAACCCTGAATAATCACAGCTTTCAGCACCTTACTCTAACAAAAATTTCAACAAGGCCATTCCCAAAAGGCAAGGACTAAAGGGGGAAGGAAGGCGGCATGGTATAGCCCAATTTCATCAGACCTCGGAAGCTATGCAGGGTCAGTATTTGGAAGGGAGACCACCAAGGAAGACTCAGCAGAGGAAGGCAATAGCAAACCACCTCTGCTTCTCACTTGCCTTGAAAGCCCCTTGCTGGGGTCTCCATAAATCGGCTGTGACTTGACACTTTACTGCCCTAATCTGGATGGCCCAGGCTAGCTTGATCTTGTTGGATCTTGGAAGCGAAGCAGGATTGGTCGTGGTTAGCATTTGGATGGGTGACCATGAAGGAAGTCCAGGGTTGCTATGCAGAGGAAGGCAATGGCAACTCATCTTTTGCCTTGAAAACCCTACAGGCTTGCCATAAGTCATCTGCGACTTGACAGCACTTCACACACACACAAATAGGGGCAATGGTTTACTGGGAACTGGGACCAGAAAATAAGGACTGTCCCCAGTAAATAGGGTTGGAGCAACCAGATCTGGGAGATGCTAGGTGGAGCCTGACAGAATTTAGCAAGCTGTGGCAGAATCTCAAGGCCAGTCTAGCAGAAATCTGTTTACTGGTCAGACCCAATGAAATGCAGATTTTTTTTGACAGTGCTAGAATATGCAAGCCAACATCGATACTATCGTTAAACAGTGGGCCCAAGAGAATTTCAGGTGCACATTTTCTCCCCCCAAAACTTTTGAAGAAGGAGTGTGTGTGTGTGTGTTGGTTCCTCCCCAGGCCTGTTGGCTGAAGACCCCCCCATTCATGCTTCCAGGTATATGATTTAATGGAAGGCACAATAAGAAGTGAGACAATTAGAATTTCTGCCTCATTATCATGGTAATCTTATCAGTGGGATAATGAGGTATTAATGGAGATTTAATGTGCCTCTCATAACAAAATCCCTTGGAGAAAACACATAAGGAAATTGCTGTAAATCCACTTAATGATGGAAAGGTCCCCAAACGCCATCTTCCAAGGGATGAAAAATGCCGGCAACGAACAAACGAGACTCAAGGTCAATCACACAGCAGGGACTGACAGAACGAACAACGGCTGCTGTTGGAAGGATCAGAATGGCAGCCTGCTTGGCATGACTCGGGCCCCTAGTGTTGGGGAAAGGCCCTTGCAGGCCCAGCGAGGCCAGTAAGGAACAATCCTAACAGCTGTGAAGTCAAACACAAGCAGACACACAGCTTACATGGCTGCCTTCAAAAGACACGATAAACCATGGTTTGTGCAGCAAATTCTGGTTAGTTTCATTTACCAGGTGCATGTAACAAATCCCACTTTGTGCATACACCCTGTTTTGCCCACTTCTTGCCATTTTGCCATTTTTCAGCAGGGAGACCATCTTCCCTACACGACCATCTCTGTGGCCATAAGGGGAAGGGGTGATGATAGCAACTCCCAGGAGCTTTGGGAGACAGGGCATCATGTTGCATGATGCTGTGCAATGCTGTGATGCTACTTCCGGTTGCATAGTCCAAACCCACATAGACCTAAGACCCACATATTTGAGGGACCATCTCCTTCCATATGTCCCTGTGTGCCAACATCTGTTGGCTACCCCACCATTTAGGATGGCCCATCTGACATCGACCAGAGCCTGGGCCTTTTCCATCATGACTCCGGCTCTGTGGAACAGGTTCCCTGAAGAAGTAAGAGGGGCTCCCTCCTTGGAGATATTCAGGAGGCGCTGCAAGGCCGGCCTGTTTGCCAGGGCTTTTGAGGGGGTTTGACCAGCAGGCATCTTTTAAGGGGTGGAGAGATTAAGTGCTTGTTATTTATCTTTGGGTTTAGCTGGGGATGTTTTAATTGTTATTGTAAGCCACCTTGAGGGGAAGTGGGATATGAATGTTTTAACAAATAAATAAAATAGTTGGAAGTGATATCGCAGCATCGTGCAACACTCTAGCAATGATCCGAATCTCTATGGTTTTACATCAGTGGAAGTGATTTTTCAGTGCTGCTGATGCTGATTGCTTCCCTTCCCTTCGCTTCTGCTGTGCCATCAAGCAGCAGTAGGAGGCTGGGGTGGGAGCTCTCCCATCAGAGCAGGAGACCTGGCAAGGCTATATACAACAAACCATGGCTTGTGAACTCAGATGTCACACCAACCACAAACTGTTATTAGCAAACCATCTATAAGCCCTAGTTTGAAAGCCCGGTTTGGTGCCAACCAGCAATGCAGTTAGCTGAATGAAGACAGCCCAACTATCTTAACTGACTGGGGTTTGAATTAGGATGGCCAACCTCCAGGTACTAGCTGGAGATCTCTGCTATGACAACTGATCTCCAGCTGATAGAGATCAGTTCACCTGGAGAAAACGGCTGCTTTGGCAATTGGACTCTAGGGCATTGAAGTCCCTCCCCTCCCCAAACTCCACCATCCTCAGGCTCCACCCCAAAAACCTCCCGCCGGTGGCAAAGAGGGACTTGGCAACCCTAGTTTGACTAAACCACAGTTCACTTTGATATCTGACTGTGGCCCAAGAGGTTGGGGGCAAGAAAAGATACACCTAGAAGAGTCTTCACAGATCACTAGTAGATTCTCCGGGATCCACTACTTAACTGACCAGCTGGTGGCACCTCCCACCGCACTCTCTTACTCTTTGTCACTGTGTGTTACAGTGCAATCCTAAGCATGTATGGTGGTTGAAAGTGCCATCAAGTTGCAGTGGACTCATGGCAACCCCCGGACCATGGGATTTTCAAGACGAGAGTCTAACAGAGGTGGTTTGCCATTGCCTGCCTCTGTGGAGCAAATGTGGACTTCCTTGGTGGTCTCCCATCCAAATACTAACTAGGGCCAACCCTGCTTAGCTTCCAAGATCTGGCAAGACTGGGCTAGTCTGGGCCATATAGGTCAGGGGTCAAGCATGTACATTCAGAAGGAAACCCCACTGAGTTTAGTGGGACTTACTCACTAGGTGTAAGTGCTTAGGATGGCGGCTTTAGTTCATTGACATGCTCAAGATCCGAAAGTAACTAACACAGTTCAGTAGGCTTGCTAACTTCCTGGTGGGGTGTGGTGATCTCCTGGAATTAAAACTGATCTCCAGACTAGAGATCAGTTCCCCAGGAGAAAAAGGCTACTCCGGAGGGTGGACTTCATGGTATTATACCCACTGAAGTCCATCCCCTCCCTAGACTCCACCCCCAAATCTCCAGGAATTTCCCAACCCAAGGTTGGCAATCCTAAAGCTCAGACATGCCGCAAGCATTTGAAGCTTGTTTGCATATTAGCCAAAACAATGTTACTAAATCACAGCCACTAGATTACTCCAATCTATATGTCCTTGCAAAGTTTTAAACATAGGCTGCCTGGCTCCTCTGATTTATTTTATTTATTTTGGATTGTTATCCCGTCCCACCCCTGTAATGCCCAGATATAAGGGCTGGTTTAGAACACTATGTATTCATACGCACACACATGGAAGCTTTGGGAAGTTGGCATCCGGGAGCCATGAACCAAGAAATCATGCTCTCTGTGCTTGGTACGGCCTTTTACCATTAGAGAGCTCTGAATTACCTTCATCCTTAGGAATGTGTTTTCTAGTTACTAAGATCACAAGACCTAGAACTTGCTTAGAGACAGCCTTTAGCATAGCCATAGATATTGGCTGGACACCTAATGTGCATTGGTGCTTTTGTGTATCAATCTGCTTGTCAGCAGCCATGGGCCTGCCCCATGCGAATGCATAAATGATACTGACTTTCCTTTGTTTCTCGGGTGAGTAACTCTGCATCTTATTTGTGGGTTATTTCACCCCCAGGTCTGTGTTTAGTTAAATAAAGAACTGTTGCTCTTTTTAACCTCCTCCTAGTTGTCTTCATTGGACTCTATAAGACAACATGGCACTTCACCCCCAGACTAGGGATAACAACATAGCAGTACAGTAACAATAATAAAACCATCATTTTAATAAAATCCAATCGAAAACTCAGCACACAGCAAACTACCATCAATGCTGTTGATTTTTGTGTGTGCCAAAAGATTTAGAATCCACCAAAATTACATTAGGGGAATGCCTGGTGGAATAACTCTGTCTTGCATGCCCTGCAGAATGCAGACAAGTCCCGCAGGGCATGTATCTCCTCAGACAAAGCATACCACCAGATCGGGGCCATGATGGAAAAGGTCCTTGCCAATGCTGCACTCAAGCGGGGGAATGGAAGGCCAAGCAACACCAAAAGCTCATGTGCAGCAGAACAAAGACACTGTGTGTGTGTGTGTGTGGGGGGGTCATAGCGGGAGAGGCGGTCCTTTAGATATGGTGATCCCAGACCATTTAGGGCTTTAAAGGTTAATACCAGCACCTTGAATTTGGCCAGCCAGCTCTGCCTCAACCATGAGAGAGCCATCTTGGGCTGTTTATCCAGCAGGAGGAAGAGCTGGATGTCATCTGCGTACTGATGGCACCCGACACCAAGCATCCTCACAAGCTCTGTTAGAGGGTGCATATAAATATTAAATAGCATTGGAGACAGGATCAGACCTTATAAACCCCCATGGTCTAGTGGGTGCCTGGCTGAAGTCCTATCCCCAATGGCTACCCTCTAAGAGTGTCCTTGGAGGAACAAGGCGAACGAAGATAAGGCAATGCCCCGCACCCCAGTGAGGCTAGGCGGCTGACCAGGATTGAATGATCAACTGTGTCGAATGCTGAAGATAAGGCTAGCAATATCAGTAGTGCTGGTGCCCCAATCAAGCTGGAGTTGGCGGTCTAGCCCCATTTCTTACATAGGAACTAAATGGATGCAAAATATTAAACTCTTCCAGTTTTCTTGGCGTTACAGTCTTTACACTGCGACTGGGGAAGGGGTGCGGCTGCTATGGTAATTTGGTTTTGAGTTGTTTATATATTTTTTAAGCAACAGAGTTTCTTGGTTATGCTCTAGAGATGGTGCAGGGGGCTCCATTCGCCTTCTCCACCCCGATGGCAGCGAGGATGCCAGCCTGCAATTCAAAAGGCAGAAATGTAACAGTGAAGCTTTTCCTGCCATGGTATGATGGGGGAAAGCATCAGCTTCTGCCTCTTTGGCTCCTGTTAAAAGCATGCAATCTGGGCGGCCAGTTCTTAAAAAGAGAGGGAGAAATGAGCAACAGAATCATCCTCTGGGGATCCAGGATGGCCATCTATCCATGCCATTTGCCTACTCTAAGTCCTAATTTTCTGCACTCCTCTGTTCACTGCAGCTAACAGCCCATGCAATTTCTGGCCCCTGTTAATACGACAGTCCCACCTTCCATCATCTCTGGTGCTCCAAAGCAGCAGAAAAAACACCGGCAGTCAAAGCTGAGCTTCAGTTGCTGCTGCCCCTGCAAATGCACTGACCCAGACAACCACCCAAGGTCAGCTGGAGGTCGAACTTGGCCTAGATTCCGAATGGAGAGCTGCTGAGCTGCTAAGGGTGCATTTAGGACCTGTGGCCACTAGATGTCACTGCAGGAATGCAAACCTAACCTGATCAATCTGGGCTGTAAATTCGTCTCTTCCCTCCAGACCTCACCCCCCAGGCAGGGTCAGGGCAGGCTGAAATTCAACAGGCTGAAAGTCCTTTGCAGAGAAATGCCATGCTTGTTGAATATCCTGTATCTGTTATAGGCAGATGAAAACCCTGCAGTTTCAAGCCTTTCCCAATCAATTAATACATTGCTGCTAGGAAAATTTGCAACTATTAAAAGCACAGGAGTTGCTTTTAACTTGGGAACAAGTGAGAATGACCCTAGCTGGGAAGTGTCAAGACTCAATCTGCATGTTGGTTTTGTACCTCTCCAAAAGCAGACTACATTCATAGGTGGTGGTCATGCCCCAGGGACTCGAGTTTATTGGGAAACAGTACAGAAGACAATTTTTGAGATAAGGGAATTGGTCCTTAATTTGAAACCTGACATTTATCTCTTAAATTGTGTTGATACCATAACTACTGATCCCAGAGTGATACTGCTATGTGCTCTGCTCTCTGAGAGGAGAGCATTTGCATGTTACTGGAAGCCACCAACGTTGCCTGGCAAATTAGAATGATTCTTAAAGATGTGGGAATTGTTATTTATAGTCCAACTGCCAGCAATTCAAAACGCTAAGAATATTTTAGATGGCAAAAACTGGTAGCAACTGGCTGCATTTAAAAAATCCTTAAAACTGTTAGAAATGAATGAATAAGAAAGGAATAACTAAAACCATGTACATTCTCTTCCTTGATCTATATTTTATTTGTGAACTAGACACGATGGTTGCTCTGCATACTATTTCTGATTACATAATGTTGCATTTTAATTACAAAATTAAAATCTGCATGCATTTGCATAGGAATGAAGCGGTCATTCTCCAGAAAAAGAGTATTTGCCTGCTTTCCAGGTTGTGTTTGCAGTGTTGTGTTAACCTCTTCTGAGATGTGGGCTATCGCCTCTGCTGCAAAGGCGGACTTACCCTTCGTCTGGAGGGCTGCAGCCAGCCAGAAGCAAGCCGAGCCCAGTAAGCCCTGGTATCAGTGAAGTTCAGTCTAGGGCTGTTTTAAAGTCCCAGTCCAACCCTGCCCTCCTGTGGAGAGACCGAGGAATGCCTTCACTGTTTTCCTCTAAGCACTTTTGTTTTTATATATTTGAATCTGCTGCAAAATTAGTCAGGGACGCCTTTTCAACGGCTCAACAAGTTTCCGGCTAACTGGTTCACTGAAGCCTTGGTTATGAATGGAGATATTTGTTTTAACTGTAACAAACAAGAGTAAAATAATAACATGAAACGAGCAGTGAGGCAGAGGGGAAAGGCTAGCTTGTTCTGTATCAAAATGCTACATTTTTGTATAACTACTTTTAAACCAGTAAAAGCCACAGTATAAATATTGGATTTTCCTGCTCCATTTTCTTTAATCTGAATTTCCCCCTTTATGATTAATGCATTGGCAATAACCTAAGGCCAGCCCCTTCGCCTTTATACCCTCCTAACCCAAGGGCTTGCATGTTTCCTATGGACTGTGTTCTCCAGGGCACTGCACAGGGTGACCTTTTAGCCCCATACAAAACCAGCCTTCTTCTCCCTGCCGGAGCTCCTTTCCAGCACAGAGAGGGGTCTGCTGGAGCAGGGTGAAGGCAGCTTCTGCAGTGCCCATGAAGAACCCCGCGCACCTGTGCCATCAACTGGGGTATGCCCTGGCTTTAGCCTGTCGCTTAGCATTGCTGTGTGATTTTCTTTTGCCAGGCAGGGATCCTCTGACTTCAACAACAGACCAGAGTGTAAGAGGCAAAGTTTGTTCACGGTAGTTTTATGCTAGGGGGAAGTGGAACCTCCAAGAGCCACGCCAGAAATATAGGTGGCATTGATATTTACTTCTGGGATATTAGATGTATCAGAGTAGTGGGGGGGGGGTTGATTGAGTAGGGACTAAAGTTACCTGGAAACAGAAGCGTTAAAAAGTGGCCTGGGTTCAGACCAAAGATCAGTTTAATCCAGCATCTTGTTTCCAACAGGGGCCAGCCAGAGAAACCCACAATCAGACACAAGGCCCTCCCCTACTTTTTGTTCCCAGAATCTGTGCCAAGGCAGTATACCTCTGAAGAACATAGAGGCTCTATCTGGCTATCAGGGCTATGTCAGACACAGAGGCATTAGATTTATGTGTTAAAAGGGGAGAGATATAATGTGAGCGAAGTTCCTCATAAAAGCGGCATTCCAAGAGGGCATGAGTGTTATTTCTAGTTTAGTAAAGACTTCTCTGACCTCTTCTGTTTATTGCCGTTTTGCAGCCTGATGCTTACTCTGGTTTTCAGACTGCATGCTTAGCTACTGCAAAGGGGCCAGAGGCATCCCTTACAAGAGCCCACATACACATTTTCAGTTGTTTTATGATACCTCCTTTTGGCCTTTGCTCCATTCTAGTCATGATGTACACCTATTCTCTCCAGGATCAGAGGAGCATGCCTATTATATTAGGTGCTGTGGAACACAGGCAGGATGGTGCTGCTGCAGTTGTCTTGTTTGCGGGCTTCCTGGAGGCACTGTGTGAACAGACTGCGGGACTTCATGGGCCTTGGTCTGATCCAGCGTGGCTTTTCTTACGTTCTTATCCTGGCTATGATTTTCTGGGCTATGCTGCCCTCTTGCCCAGGTGACGGTACCTGCCCTGCTCCAGCTCCTTTTTGAAACATAGAATTGTGATTCCATCCTGAACCTTAGCACATTGAAGTGAGAAACAAACTGCTTTTGTTGCAGGGTGCCCCTTTGGGTAGTCCCGATCATAAACCAGGCAGCGACCATGAAATGTGATCTGAAGAGGCGACACTTACCAACTGCCTGCGGATAAGTTTGTAGGCTTTGTGTGAGCTTTTCAGCAAGCGTAGAAATCTGACTTTAGTTTTACAAGTATGCCTACCGGCATGCTGCATTCTGCCAGAGGATCCCATAGGCTTCTGGGGAATCACAAAGAGAGTCAAGCCAAGTGAATGGCAAGGGTTAGTTTAAAGGCAAGCATCAACATTTCTCTGTTTATAGGCCTCCGTTGTTTTTGTTTTCATAGTGGGAAGGAGGAGTAGGCTTGGAGAAAACAAACCACCCCACATACATCTATCCGAAGGAGCTGAAGGACCTGCTATGAACCATCTTCCGCAAAGGGGTTTGTAACTACCCAGATCCGGACCACAAGAAGGTAGGAAAGGGCAAATTGTGCCGTAGTCAAAGCAACCCTGATCGTGGCTTGTAGAAAAGACCGGCACTCGCCGGTCAGATCCTCAAGAACCACCAACTGCACTTCCCGTACCCTGTCTGTCCCTCCACTACCTCTGCCTCCCCTTTTGTTCCCCACCCCACCCCATCACAAATAGCCTTCAAGTCTCTTAAAATATAAAATCCAGCAGTTCAAGAAACCCCTCTCGCACACAAGTTGGAACTGAGCATTCAACTGCTGACAAGAGCCTTCCCTTGAAGGTTTGGACACGTGGCAAAGTTCCCGCATGACAGGCTCCTCCTACTATAGGCAGGGGTTGAGTTCATCAGCTCAGGACATAAGAACATAAGAAAGGCCATGCTGGATCACACCAAGGGCCATCAAGTGCAGCAGTCTGTCCACACAGTGGCCAACCAGATGCCTCTAGGAAGCCCTCAAATAAGACAACTGCGGCAACATTATCCTGCCTGTGTTTCACAGCACCTAATATAATAGGCATGCTCCTCTGATCCTGGAGATAATAGGTTTGTATCATGACTAGTAGCCATTTTTACTAGTAGCTATGAATAGCCCTATATCCTCCATGAATATGTCCACTCCCCTCTTAAAGCCTTCCAAGTTGGCATCCATCACCATATCCTGGGGCAGGGAGTTCCACAATTTATGCATTTTGTGAAGAAATACTTCCTTTTATGTTTTAAATCTGTCACCCACCAGCTTCAGCAGATGACCCCGCATTCTAGTATTATGAGAGGGAGAAAGTGTTCTCCCTGTCCACTCCATACCATGCATAATTTTATAGACCTCTATCATGTCTCCCCTTAACTGCCTTCTTTCCAAGCTGAAAAGCCCTAAGCGTTTTAACCGCTCCTCATAGGGCACTTGCACCCTTGGGGGGTGGTCAGAAGGTCCGTACTTAGGCTGGGCAGTGTAGAAACCCCAAGTCTGCTGTATTCTTTGCAGGTAGTGCTTGTCACGCTTGAAGACCTACATTTAATTGGGAACCCCAAGGAAGGGGAAACCGCCATTGCCCAAGAAGTGACGTCTGGTAGCTGCAAAATGTCTGTAGTCCCTGCTCATAAACCAACACCGTGGCAAGAACAGACCACTGGCTTATCTCAAACCACAAAGGCCAAAAAGTGTTAAAATAAACCACCAAAGCTGGATTCTATTGCTGGAGATTATCACAGAACAATACATAATGTGTGATGTTGTCTGAATTTTCTTTTATTGTTCATTGTATTCCCTACAATTCTCTTCACAATGTCCAGACAGTGCCTGCATGGAACTGTGCGGCCTCCCAGAATACAAAAATGTGTTATTTGGCTGTATGAAGAATCAAACCAGCTTACAATCACCTTCCCTTCCCCTCCCCACAACAGACACCCTGTGAGGTGGGCGGAGCTGAGAGAGCTGTGACTAGCCCAAGATCACCCAGCTGGCTTCATGTGTAGGAGCGGGGAAACAAATCCAGTTCATCAGATTAGCCTCCGCCACTCATGTGGAGGAGTGGGGAATCAAACCCGGTTCTCCAGATCAGGCATTTCATAGCCTTCCTGTTCATGTGTTTCTATTAGCCATTTCGTGGCACATCAGTGGCCAGAGATAGCATTTTGACTCACTTCCAGTTCAGAAGTAGATCACATCAGCCCCCAAGAAAAATCTAAATTAAAAAGCCACGTGAGCTTTTTATTGGGGCAAAGCAGAATATCACCAAAACAGAGTGCGAGCTTTTGAGTTGAGTGCCTGGCTAAAGGTAAATATTAGTCTGGGTTCCCTGCTCATAATGGTCATGTTGGGAGAGCAGGTAAAAGATGATCCAATTATTTGAGTATCAAATTCCTGGCTTTGCTTTCCCGTTTTTACTAAAGGAACAGCAAACTAGATACAAAACAGTGATGAACACAGAAAAAACATGTAAACAAAGAAATGAGACTTCACCAAAACCCCTGGCATATGTATTTAATATGAATAATCAAAATATATATTACAGTTTCTGGTTTCATAGGGAAAATTCTGTTGGGGGTTTGTACAGTATACACAGTATTTCAGAAAGAAAAACAAAACAAAACGTATTGATGCTTTTTTTATATTATCTCTTTTCAAACAGTCCCTTCTCATTATAGAACGCCAAAACCTCACCGTTTCCGTGCAATAAAGGAATAAATGCCGTGTCCAAAATGTATAAGGGGGGGGGGGAGATAAAGCTTGCTAATCAGAAAGCCCTGTGAATAATTTCCAGTTTTAGTTCAAGTTCCATAAGCTTTGACATTTTAATAAATACTCCGGCTTGCCCCACCCCACCCCCCAACTCTGCCGAGGTCACAGCATTTGCGCCCAGAAAAAGGGAGCTGTGATATTTTTGCCAGGCAGGCAGGCTAACAGGGCTGACTGCAGCAGATTGGTTAAAATAAAATCACGGTTATCTATGTACACCATTTCCACATCTGAAGTTCGCCCTCCACCCACTGCAAGCTACCCACATGTCTCTCCACTTGCCAAGAAAAAGGTAATGTGCTAAATATGGATTGTTAGAAACTGCTTGCCTTCTAAATTAAAAACCAAAGTTTAAAAAGAAAGAAAAAGAAATTGAATGTGAATTGGAAGTGTTAGAAAAAGATGTCTACAAGACAGTTGTGGCAGCAAAAGGCCTGGAGGCTCCAGAATATCTATAAATCATGGTCCCTTTTAATTGTGATTTGACACAGCGCTAAGTTTCTAAAGGGGGGGGGAGAGAAAGGGAGGAAAGAAAAAAAACACACCAAACCATTACCCCAAACCACCCTATTGAAACTAGTATGATTAGTAAAAGTTTGTTTTAAAATGCCTGAACTCTGTACATATATTTACACTCAGAAGTCTCTTTTCCCCCCACCTGTAGCCAGGGAGGGGTGGGGGTGGGGTACAGGCGACATACATTCTTAGACGTCCTTCTCAGCGAGCAGCCCCATTGGGCAAGACGCTGGCTTGGATCACTTGCGTTCGTCAATGGTTTTTATGAACTCCACTGCCGCTGTGAACTGCATCCACCAATATGATTCTTCTCCAGTTAAACAGTTGGCGTAGAAGCTACTGATGTATTGGACAGTGGACAGAAGGCAGGGTGGGTTGGCCTTGAAGGAGGGAAGAAGCAGGCATACATTACAAGGATTAAACAAGCTTGCTCAAATATTACAGGCACATTTTTGTTTTATTGCGCCTCGATTTCAGTCCACGGTTTGTAGCTGGTCTGTTAACCACAGCTGACATTTACTTGAGACTTGTGGCGATGTCCGAATTGCAAACCGCTGTTTTGAGTGGCACCACCCCATGTGGCCATCCAGCCATCAAGACAGCAGTAAAGGTTGTCCACCCAATGGGCGGGTGGAGAGGAGAGCCAGAAGCAGGGAAACTGGTTTCTGTTACTTATGTCTGGTAGGTTAAACCAGAGGTTGCTGCACAACCAGGGCTGTAACAAGCCACAGTTCTTTACGGATGTCTGAGTGCAGCCGGGTAGTCAACGATTCAACATAGTATTCATTGTAAAAAGGGCTGGCAAATAAGTGCTGTTTCACGCATCTCTGCCCTGTACTAGAGACTGCCGTAGATAGATTGCCCTCCCCAACAACACTATGGCACCTGGAGAAGTTTGCTTGGGGCGGGGGTACAATTTACTCTTACAGTTTGGGGGCATGGAATTTGAGCCCACTATCTTTTCAATAATCCCCCTGGCTGATGGAAGGGCAAAACCACATTCTGTCCAGGACATGAAAATGAGGCAGTACTGCAGAAGTGCTCCTACCTTTATGAGCACAAATACGAGGACAGGAACAAAATCGTCTGCCCCAGGGACCGAGTCTTCATTAGCCAGGCTCAACATGTTCATGATGGTGGAGCACATTCTCAAGATGCACTGCAGCTTATCCCGAGGGGTCTTGTAGGCGCTAATTGTGCGGATCTCGGACTGCGCTGATGGCCAGGGAGCTTCCCGGAGATAGACCTACAAAGGAAGGAAGTAAAACTCTCTTTCAGCCACAGTTGATCATGTTTAATTACAGCCAGACTTGGCTATGTAACATGCTCTATGCAGGGCTATTCGTTCCACTAGAGCTAGGAGGTAAAGGCAAAGTCAGTGAAACTGGGAAACTGCCTCCCTGAGCTTGTGTGTGTGTGTGGGGGGGAGGTCAGAACTATGGCAGAAAATAAAGGCCACTGGCTGGGTTGGCTAAGGGGTGCAGAGGCAGCCTAAATCTCTGCAAGGAGAATGCCGTCTCTATTCTTGTCAAGTTCATTCTCCTTTGGAGTCTGTGGGAAAGACTAAACTGGAGGGCATCTAGTAACTCAGGCTAGTTCCCTCTCTCCCACCCCAAGATGGTAGGCCTGTGCGTGGGCTGCATGCTTCAGGATTGCAAGTCCGGGCTCACATGTCGGAATACTTCTTTATTAAAAAACAAAAGGA
The DNA here is from genome assembly GCF_029931775.1 of Euleptes europaea. NCBI lineage: Eukaryota > Metazoa > Chordata > Lepidosauria > Squamata > Sphaerodactylidae > Euleptes > Euleptes europaea. The sequence goes on along the minus strand of NC_079325.1, from coordinate 39,808,539 downwards.
TTTCTCTTCACGCTGAAAGCTGGAGGACAGTTCTAGCCAAGCCTCTTCCCTGACGAGCGTAGAAATCTTATAGGGGTGGGAGAATATTCAATCCTGTGAGCCCCCCCACCTTCAGCCTGAAGTGGTACCGTCTAGGCCCAAGTATACCTGTGAGAACAAGGTCTCACAGATTGTGCCCCACAGAGGACTTCAAAGTATATTACCTCGGGGATCTGAAGTGCTTTGTGGTTTGCGCTTACTACTTTCGATAGCCTCTGGATGTGCTCATGGAGAAGCCTAGAAATCAAAGGGGGGGAGAGAGACAGAAATGTAAGAGATACAGGAGACAAAATATTGTCGAAGGCTTTCACGGTCAGAGTTCATTGGTTCTTGTAGGTTATCCGGGCTGTGTAACCGTGGTCTTGGAATTTTCTTTCCTGATGTTTCGCCAGCAGCTGTGGCAGGCATCTTCAGAGTAGCAACACTGAAGGACAGTGTCTCTCAGTGTCAAGTGTGTAGGAAGAGTCAGAGAGGGGTTGGGTTTGAGCTGAGTACTGTCCTGCAGACGTAATGTGCTAATCAATGTCCTGTAAGTATCAAGATAATGTACTAATGAGAGTGTGGTATGTTAATATGGGAGCATTGTATCCTGAAATGATCTGGTAATGTGTGAAATCCAAAGCTAATCTGCATGGCTATTGTTGACTGTAGCCTTTGTTAGTCTGGAGGTTTTTCAGGGCAGGAAGCCAAGCCTTATTCATTCTTAAACTCTCTTCTTTTCTGTTAAAGTTGTGCTGATGTTTATGAATTTCAATGGCTTCTCTGTGCAATCTGACAAAATAGTTGGTAGAATTGTCCAGTCTTTCAGTGTCTTGGAATAAGACCCTGTGTCCTGTTTGTGTCAGTCCATGTTCAGCCACTGCTGATTTCTCAGGTTGGCCAAGTCTGCAGTATCTTTCATGTTCTTTTATCCTTGTTTGTATGCTGCGTTTTGTGGTCCCGATGTAAACTTCTCCACAGCTGCAAGGTATACGATATACTCCTGCAGAGGTGAGGGGGTCTCTTTTGTCTTTTGCTGATCGTAGCATTTGTTGTATTTCTTGGTGGGTTTAAACACTGTTTGTAGGTTATGTTTTTTCAAAAGTTTCTCCATCCTATCAGTGACTCCTTTAATAAATGGCAAGAATACCTTTCCTATGGGAGACTGTTTTTCCTGAGTTTTCTTATTTTTGTTTGGTTTAATGGCCCTTCTGATTTCATTCTTGGAATAGCCGTTTGCTAGCAGTGCGTGATTTAAATGATTAGTTTCTTCCTTGAGAAACTGTGGTTCACAGATCCGTCTTGCACGGTCCATTAATGTTTTGATTATTCCTCTTTTTTGTCGGGGGTGGTGGTTGGAGTTTTTGTGTAAGTAGCGATCTGTGTGAGTTGGTTTCCGGTAGACCTTGTGACCTAACTGAAAGTTTGTTTTACGGATGTTTTCTTGATACCCTTGTCATCCGTGAAAAAATGCCCTGAAAAACCTCCAGACTAACAAAGGCTACAGTCAACAATAGCCATGCAGATTAGCTTTGGATTTCACACATTACCAGATCATTTCAGGATACAATGCTTCCATATTAACATACCACACTCTCATTAGTACATTATCTTGATACTTACAGGACATTGATTAGCACATTATGTCTGCAGGACAGTACTCAGCTCAAATCCAACCCCTCTCTGACTCTTCCTACACCCTTGACACTGAGAGACACTGTCCTTCAGTGTTGCTACTCTGAAGATGCCTGCCACAGCTGCTGGCGAAACATCAGGAAAGAAAATTCCAAGACCACGGTTACACAGCCCGGATAACCTACAAGAACAGGAGACAAAATCTGGTAAGGAC